>NC_054474.1:111036698-111112697 GCF_017639515.1 Carcharodon carcharias | reverse complement strand
GAGAACCCACACACCCTGTAAACACTGTGTGTTAATGTTAGAGAACCCACACACCCTGTAAACACTGTGTGTTAATGTTAGAGAACCCACACACCCTGTAAACACTGTGTGTTAATGTTAGAGAACCCACACACCCTGTAAACACTGTGTGTTAATGTTAGAGAACCCACACACCCTGTAAACACTGTGTGTTAATGTTAGAGAACCCACACACCCTGTAAACACTGTGTGTTAATGTTAGAGAACCCACACACCCTGTAAACACTGTGTGTTAATGTTAGAGAACCCACACACCCTGTAAACACTGTGTGTTAATGTTAGAGAACCCACACACCCTGTAAACACTGTGTGTTAATGTTAGAGAACCCACACACCCTGTAAACACTGTGTGTTAATGTTAGAGAACCCACACACCCTGTAAACACTGTGTGTTAATGTTAGAGAACCCACACACCCTGTAAACACTGTGTGTTAATGTTAGAGAACCCACACACCCTGTAAACACTGTGTGTTAATGTTAGAGAACCCACACACCCTGTAAACACTGTGTGTTAATGTTAGAGAACCCACACACCCTGTAAACACTGTGTGTTAATGTTAGAGAACCCACACACCCTGTAAACACTGTGTGTTAATGTTAGAGAACCCACACACCCTGTAAACACTGTGTGTTAATGTTAGAGAACCCACACACCCTGTAAACACTGTGTGTTAATGTTAGAGAACCCACACACCCTGTAAACACTGTGTGTTAATGTTAGAGAACCCACACACCCTGTAAACACTGTGTGTTAATGTTAGAGAACCCACACACCCTGTAAACACTGTGTGTTAATGTTAGAGAACCCACACACCCTGTAAACACTGTGTGTTAATGTTAGAGAACCCACACACCCTGTAAACACTGTGTGTTAATGTTAGAGAACCCACACACCCTGTAAACACTGTGTGTTAATGTTAGAGAACCCACACACCCTGTAAACACTGTGTGTTAATGTTAGAGAACCCACACACCCTGTAAACACTGTGTGTTAATGTTAGAGAACCCACACACCCTGTAAACACTGTGTGTTAATGTTAGAGAACCCACACACCCTGTAAACACTGTGTGTTAATGTTAGAGAACCCACACACCCTGTAAACACTGTGTGTTAATGTTAGAGAACCCACACACCCTGTAAACACTGTGTGTTAATGTTAGAGAACCCACACACCCTGTAAACACTGTGTGTTAATGTTAGAGAACCCACACACCCTGTAAACACTGTGTGTTAATGTTAGAGAACCCACACACCCTGTAAACACTGTGTGTTAATGTTAGAGAACCCACACACCCTGTAAACACTGTGTGTTAATGTTAGAGAACCCACACACCCTGTAAACACTGTGTGTTAATGTTAGAGAACCCACACACCCTGTAAACACTGTGTGTTAATGTTAGAGAACCCACACACCCTGTAAACACTGTGTGTTAATGTTAGAGAACCCACACACCCTGTAAACACTGTGTGTTAATGTTAGAGAACCCACACACCCTGTAAACACTGTGTGTTAATGTTAGAGAACCCACACACCCTGTAAACACTGTGTGTTAATGTTAGAGAACCCACACACCCTGTAAACACTGTGTGTTAATGTTAGAGAACCCACACACCCTGTAAACACTGTGTGTTAATGTTAGAGAACCCACACACCCTGTAAACACTGTGTGTTAATGTTAGAGAACCCACACACCCTGTAAACACTGTGTGTTAATGTTAGAGAACCCACACACCCTGTAAACACTGTGTGTTAATGTTAGAGAACCCACACACCCTGTAAACACTGTGTGTTAATGTTAGAGAACCCACACACCCTGTAAACACTGTGTGTTAATGTTAGAGAACCCACACACCCTGTAAACACTGTGTGTTAATGTTAGAGAACCCACACACCCTGTAAACACTGTGTGTTAATGTTAGAGAACCCACACACCCTGTAAACACTGTGTGTTAATGTTAGAGAACCCACACACCCTGTAAACACTGTGTGTTAATGTTAGAGAACCCACACACCCTGTAAACACTGTGTGTTAATGTTAGAGAACCCACACACCCTGTAAACACTGTGTGTTAATGTTAGAGAACCCACACACCCTGTAAACACTGTGTGTTAATGTTAGAGAACCCACACACCCTGTAAACACTGTGTGTTAATGTTAGAGAACCCACACACCCTGTAAACACTGTGTGTTAATGTTAGAGAACCCACACACCCTGTAAACACTGTGTGTTAATGTTAGAGAACCCACACACCCTGTAAACACTGTGTGTTAATGTTAGAGAACCCACACACCCTGTAAACACTGTGTGTTAATGTTAGAGAACCCACACACCCTGTAAACACTGTGTGTTAATGTTAGAGAACCCACACACCCTGTAAACACTGTGTGTTAATGTTAGAGAACCCACACACCCTGTAAACACTGTGTGTTAATGTTAGAGAACCCACACACCCTGTAAACACTGTGTGTTAATGTTAGAGAACCCACACACCCTGTAAACACTGTGTGTTAATGTTAGAGAACCCACACACCCTGTAAACACTGTGTGTTAATGTTAGAGAACCCACACACCCTGTAAACACTGTGTGTTAATGTTAGAGAACCCACACACCCTGTAAACACTGTGTGTTAATGTTAGAGAACCCACACACCCTGTAAACACTGTGTGTTAATGTTAGAGAACCCACACACCCTGTAAACACTGTGTGTTAATGTTAGAGAACCCACACACCCTGTAAACACTGTGTGTTAATGTTAGAGAACCCACACACCCTGTAAACACTGTGTGTTAATGTTAGAGAACCCACACACCCTGTAAACACTGTGTGTTAATGTTAGAGAACCCACACACCCTGTAAACACTGTGTGTTAATGTTAGAGAACCCACACACCCTGTAAACACTGTGTGTTAATGTTAGAGAACCCACACACCCTGTAAACACTGTGTGTTAATGTTAGAGAACCCACACACCCTGTAAACACTGTGTGTTAATGTTAGAGAACCCACACACCCTGTAAACACTGTGTGTTAATGTTAGAGAACCCACACACCCTGTAAACACTGTGTGTTAATGTTAGAGAACCCACACACCCTGTAAACACTGTGTGTTAATGTTAGAGAACCCACACACCCTGTAAACACTGTGTGTTAATGTTAGAGAACCCACACACCCTGTAAACACTGTGTGTTAATGTTAGAGAACCCACACACCCTGTAAACACTGTGTGTTAATGTTAGAGAACCCACACACCCTGTAAACACTGTGTGTTAATGTTAGAGAACCCACACACCCTGTAAACACTGTGTGTTAATGTTAGAGAACCCACACACCCTGTAAACACTGTGTGTTAATGTTAGAGAACCCACACACCCTGTAAACACTGTGTGTTAATGTTAGAGAACCCACACACCCTGTAAACACTGTGTGTTAATGTTAGAGAACCCACACACCCTGTAAACACTGTGTGTTAATGTTAGAGAACCCACACACCCTGTAAACACTGTGTGTTAATGTTAGAGAACCCACACACCCTGTAAACACTGTGTGTTAATGTTAGAGAACCCACACACCCTGTAAACACTGTGTGTTAATGTTAGAGAACCCACACACCCTGTAAACACTGTGTGTTAATGTTAGAGAACCCACACACCCTGTAAACACTGTGTGTTAATGTTAGAGAACCCACACACCCTGTAAACACTGTGTGTTAATGTTAGAGAACCCACACACCCTGTAAACACTGTGTGTTAATGTTAGAGAACCCACACACCCTGTAAACACTGTGTGTTAATGTTAGAGAACCCACACACCCTGTAAACACTGTGTGTTAATGTTAGAGAACCCACACACCCTGTAAACACTGTGTGTTAATGTTAGAGAACCCACACACCCTGTAAACACTGTGTGTTAATGTTAGAGAACCCACACACCCTGTAAACACTGTGTGTTAATGTTAGAGAACCCACACACCCTGTAAACACTGTGTGTTAATGTTAGAGAACCCACACACCCTGTAAACACTGTGTGTTAATGTTAGAGAACCCACACACCCTGTAAACACTGTGTGTTAATGTTAGAGAACCCACACACCCTGTAAACACTGTGTGTTAATGTTAGAGAACCCACACACCCTGTAAACACTGTGTGTTAATGTTAGAGAACCCACACACCCTGTAAACACTGTGTGTTAATGTTAGAGAACCCACACACCCTGTAAACACTGTGTGTTAATGTTAGAGAACCCACACACCCTGTAAACACTGTGTGTTAATGTTAGAGAACCCACACACCCTGTAAACACTGTGTGTTAATGTTAGAGAACCCACACACCCTGTAAACACTGTGTGTTAATGTTAGAGAACCCACACACCCTGTAAACACTGTGTGTTAATGTTAGAGAACCCACACACCCTGTAAACACTGTGTGTTAATGTTAGAGAACCCACACACCCTGTAAACACTGTGTGTTAATGTTAGAGAACCCACACACCCTGTAAACACTGTGTGTTAATGTTAGAGAACCCACACACCCTGTAAACACTGTGTGTTAATGTTAGAGAACCCACACACCCTGTAAACACTGTGTGTTAATGTTAGAGAACCCACACACCCTGTAAACACTGTGTGTTAATGTTAGAGAACCCACACACCCTGTAAACACTGTGTGTTAATGTTAGAGAACCCACACACCCTGTAAACACTGTGTGTTAATGTTAGAGAACCCACACACCCTGTAAACACTGTGTGTTAATGTTAGAGAACCCACACACCCTGTAAACACTGTGTGTTAATGTTAGAGAACCCACACACCCTGTAAACACTGTGTGTTAATGTTAGAGAACCCACACACCCTGTAAACACTGTGTGTTAATGTTAGAGAACCCACACACCCTGTAAACACTGTGTGTTAATGTTAGAGAACCCACACACCCTGTAAACACTGTGTGTTAATGTTAGAGAACCCACACACCCTGTAAACACTGTGTGTTAATGTTAGAGAACCCACACACCCTGTAAACACTGTGTGTTAATGTTAGAGAACCCACACACCCTGTAAACACTGTGTGTTAATGTTAGAGAACCCACACACCCTGTAAACACTGTGTGTTAATGTTAGAGAACCCACACACCCTGTAAACACTGTGTGTTAATGTTAGAGAACCCACACACCCTGTAAACACTGTGTGTTAATGTTAGAGAACCCACACACCCTGTAAACACTGTGTGTTAATGTTAGAGAACCCACACACCCTGTAAACACTGTGTGTTAATGTTAGAGAACCCACACACCCTGTAAACACTGTGTGTTAATGTTAGAGAACCCACACACCCTGTAAACACTGTGTGTTAATGTTAGAGAACCCACACACCCTGTAAACACTGTGTGTTAATGTTAGAGAACCCACACACCCTGTAAACACTGTGTGTTAATGTTAGAGAACCCACACACCCTGTAAACACTGTGTGTTAATGTTAGAGAACCCACACACCCTGTAAACACTGTGTGTTAATGTTAGAGAACCCACACACCCTGTAAACACTGTGTGTTAATGTTAGAGAACCCACACACCCTGTAAACACTGTGTGTTAATGTTAGAGAACCCACACACCCTGTAAACACTGTGTGTTAATGTTAGAGAACCCACACACCCTGTAAACACTGTGTGTTAATGTTAGAGAACCCACACACCCTGTAAACACTGTGTGTTAATGTTAGAGAACCCACACACCCTGTAAACACTGTGTGTTAATGTTAGAGAACCCACACACCCTGTAAACACTGTGTGTTAATGTTAGAGAACCCACACACCCTGTAAACACTGTGTGTTAATGTTAGAGAACCCACACACCCTGTAAACACTGTGTGTTAATGTTAGAGAACCCACACACCCTGTAAACACTGTGTGTTAATGTTAGAGAACCCACACACCCTGTAAACACTGTGTGTTAATGTTAGAGAACCCACACACCCTGTAAACACTGTGTGTTAATGTTAGAGAACCCACACACCCTGTAAACACTGTGTGTTAATGTTAGAGAACCCACACACCCTGTAAACACTGTGTGTTAATGTTAGAGAACCCACACACCCTGTAAACACTGTGTGTTAATGTTAGAGAACCCACACACCCTGTAAACACTGTGTGTTAATGTTAGAGAACCCACACACCCTGTAAACACTGTGTGTTAATGTTAGAGAACCCACACACCCTGTAAACACTGTGTGTTAATGTTAGAGAACCCACACACCCTGTAAACACTGTGTGTTAATGTTAGAGAACCCACACACCCTGTAAACACTGTGTGTTAATGTTAGAGAACCCACACACCCTGTAAACACTGTGTGTTAATGTTAGAGAACCCACACACCCTGTAAACACTGTGTGTTAATGTTAGAGAACCCACACACCCTGTAAACACTGTGTGTTAATGTTAGAGAACCCACACACCCTGTAAACACTGTGTGTTAATGTTAGAGAACCCACACACCCTGTAAACACTGTGTGTTAATGTTAGAGAACCCACACACCCTGTAAACACTGTGTGTTAATGTTAGAGAACCCACACACCCTGTAAACACTGTGTGTTAATGTTAGAGAACCCACACACCCTGTAAACACTGTGTGTTAATGTTAGAGAACCCACACACCCTGTAAACACTGTGTGTTAATGTTAGAGAACCCACACACCCTGTAAACACTGTGTGTTAATGTTAGAGAACCCACACACCCTGTAAACACTGTGTGTTAATGTTAGAGAACCCACACACCCTGTAAACACTGTGTGTTAATGTTAGAGAACCCACACACCCTGTAAACACTGTGTGTTAATGTTAGAGAACCCACACACCCTGTAAACACTGTGTGTTAATGTTAGAGAACCCACACACCCTGTAAACACTGTGTGTTAATGTTAGAGAACCCACACACCCTGTAAACACTGTGTGTTAATGTTAGAGAACCCACACACCCTGTAAACACTGTGTGTTAATGTTAGAGAACCCACACACCCTGTAAACACTGTGTGTTAATGTTAGAGAACCCACACACCCTGTAAACACTGTGTGTTAATGTTAGAGAACCCACACACCCTGTAAACACTGTGTGTTAATGTTAGAGAACCCACACACCCTGTAAACACTGTGTGTTAATGTTAGAGAACCCACACACCCTGTAAACACTGTGTGTTAATGTTAGAGAACCCACACACCCTGTAAACACTGTGTGTTAATGTTAGAGAACCCACACACCCTGTAAACACTGTGTGTTAATGTTAGAGAACCCACACACCCTGTAAACACTGTGTGTTAATGTTAGAGAACCCACACACCCTGTAAACACTGTGTGTTAATGTTAGAGAACCCACACACCCTGTAAACACTGTGTGTTAATGTTAGAGAACCCACACACCCTGTAAACACTGTGTGTTAATGTTAGAGAACCCACACACCCTGTAAACACTGTGTGTTAATGTTAGAGAACCCACACACCCTGTAAACACTGTGTGTTAATGTTAGAGAACCCACACACCCTGTAAACACTGTGTGTTAATGTTAGAGAACCCACACACCCTGTAAACACTGTGTGTTAATGTTAGAGAACCCACACACCCTGTAAACACTGTGTGTTAATGTTAGAGAACCCACACACCCTGTAAACACTGTGTGTTAATGTTAGAGAACCCACACACCCTGTAAACACTGTGTGTTAATGTTAGAGAACCCACACACCCTGTAAACACTGTGTGTTAATGTTAGAGAACCCACACACCCTGTAAACACTGTGTGTTAATGTTAGAGAACCCACACACCCTGTAAACACTGTGTGTTAATGTTAGAGAACCCACACACCCTGTAAACACTGTGTGTTAATGTTAGAGAACCCACACACCCTGTAAACACTGTGTGTTAATGTTAGAGAACCCACACACCCTGTAAACACTGTGTGTTAATGTTAGAGAACCCACACACCCTGTAAACACTGTGTGTTAATGTTAGAGAACCCACACACCCTGTAAACACTGTGTGTTAATGTTAGAGAACCCACACACCCTGTAAACACTGTGTGTTAATGTTAGAGAACCCACACACCCTGTAAACACTGTGTGTTAATGTTAGAGAACCCACACACCCTGTAAACACTGTGTGTTAATGTTAGAGAACCCACACACCCTGTAAACACTGTGTGTTAATGTTAGAGAACCCACACACCCTGTAAACACTGTGTGTTAATGTTAGAGAACCCACACACCCTGTAAACACTGTGTGTTAATGTTAGAGAACCCACACACCCTGTAAACACTGTGTGTTAATGTTAGAGAACCCACACACCCTGTAAACACTGTGTGTTAATGTTAGAGAACCCACACACCCTGTAAACACTGTGTGTTAATGTTAGAGAACCCACACACCCTGTAAACACTGTGTGTTAATGTTAGAGAACCCACACACCCTGTAAACACTGTGTGTTAATGTTAGAGAACCCACACACCCTGTAAACACTGTGTGTTAATGTTAGAGAACCCACACACCCTGTAAACACTGTGTGTTAATGTTAGAGAACCCACACACCCTGTAAACACTGTGTGTTAATGTTAGAGAACCCACACACCCTGTAAACACTGTGTGTTAATGTTAGAGAACCCACACACCCTGTAAACACTGTGTGTTAATGTTAGAGAACCCACACACCCTGTAAACACTGTGTGTTAATGTTAGAGAACCCACACACCCTGTAAACACTGTGTGTTAATGTTAGAGAACCCACACACCCTGTAAACACTGTGTGTTAATGTTAGAGAACCCACACACCCTGTAAACACTGTGTGTTAATGTTAGAGAACCCACACACCCTGTAAACACTGTGTGTTAATGTTAGAGAACCCACACACCCTGTAAACACTGTGTGTTAATGTTAGAGAACCCACACACCCTGTAAACACTGTGTGTTAATGTTAGAGAACCCACACACCCTGTAAACACTGTGTGTTAATGTTAGAGAACCCACACACCCTGTAAACACTGTGTGTTAATGTTAGAGAACCCACACACCCTGTAAACACTGTGTGTTAATGTTAGAGAACCCACACACCCTGTAAACACTGTGTGTTAATGTTAGAGAACCCACACACCCTGTAAACACTGTGTGTTAATGTTAGAGAACCCACACACCCTGTAAACACTGTGTGTTAATGTTAGAGAACCCACACACCCTGTAAACACTGTGTGTTAATGTTAGAGAACCCACACACCCTGTAAACACTGTGTGTTAATGTTAGAGAACCCACACACCCTGTAAACACTGTGTGTTAATGTTAGAGAACCCACACACCCTGTAAACACTGTGTGTTAATGTTAGAGAACCCACACACCCTGTAAACACTGTGTGTTAATGTTAGAGAACCCACACACCCTGTAAACACTGTGTGTTAATGTTAGAGAACCCACACACCCTGTAAACACTGTGTGTTAATGTTAGAGAACCCACACACCCTGTAAACACTGTGTGTTAATGTTAGAGAACCCACACACCCTGTAAACACTGTGTGTTAATGTTAGAGAACCCACACACCCTGTAAACACTGTGTGTTAATGTTAGAGAACCCACACACCCTGTAAACACTGTGTGTTAATGTTAGAGAACCCACACACCCTGTAAACACTGTGTGTTAATGTTAGAGAACCCACACACCCTGTAAACACTGTGTGTTAATGTTAGAGAACCCACACACCCTGTAAACACTGTGTGTTAATGTTAGAGAACCCACACACCCTGTAAACACTGTGTGTTAATGTTAGAGAACCCACACACCCTGTAAACACTGTGTGTTAATGTTAGAGAACCCACACACCCTGTAAACACTGTGTGTTAATGTTAGAGAACCCACACACCCTGTAAACACTGTGTGTTAATGTTAGAGAACCCACACACCCTGTAAACACTGTGTGTTAATGTTAGAGAACCCACACACCCTGTAAACACTGTGTGTTAATGTTAGAGAACCCACACACCCTGTAAACACTGTGTGTTAATGTTAGAGAACCCACACACCCTGTAAACACTGTGTGTTAATGTTAGAGAACCCACACACCCTGTAAACACTGTGTGTTAATGTTAGAGAACCCACACACCCTGTAAACACTGTGTGTTAATGTTAGAGAACCCACACACCCTGTAAACACTGTGTGTTAATGTTAGAGAACCCACACACCCTGTAAACACTGTGTGTTAATGTTAGAGAACCCACACACCCTGTAAACACTGTGTGTTAATGTTAGAGAACCCACACACCCTGTAAACACTGTGTGTTAATGTTAGAGAACCCACACACCCTGTAAACACTGTGTGTTAATGTTAGAGAACCCACACACCCTGTAAACACTGTGTGTTAATGTTAGAGAACCCACACACCCTGTAAACACTGTGTGTTAATGTTAGAGAACCCACACACCCTGTAAACACTGTGTGTTAATGTTAGAGAACCCACACACCCTGTAAACACTGTGTGTTAATGTTAGAGAACCCACACACCCTGTAAACACTGTGTGTTAATGTTAGAGAACCCACACACCCTGTAAACACTGTGTGTTAATGTTAGAGAACCCACACACCCTGTAAACACTGTGTGTTAATGTTAGAGAACCCACACACCCTGTAAACACTGTGTGTTAATGTTAGAGAACCCACACACCCTGTAAACACTGTGTGTTAATGTTAGAGAACCCACACACCCTGTAAACACTGTGTGTTAATGTTAGAGAACCCACACACCCTGTAAACACTGTGTGTTAATGTTAGAGAACCCACACACCCTGTAAACACTGTGTGTTAATGTTAGAGAACCCACACACCCTGTAAACACTGTGTGTTAATGTTAGAGAACCCACACACCCTGTAAACACTGTGTGTTAATGTTAGAGAACCCACACACCCTGTAAACACTGTGTGTTAATGTTAGAGAACCCACACACCCTGTAAACACTGTGTGTTAATGTTAGAGAACCCACACACCCTGTAAACACTGTGTGTTAATGTTAGAGAACCCACACACCCTGTAAACACTGTGTGTTAATGTTAGAGAACCCACACACCCTGTAAACACTGTGTGTTAATGTTAGAGAACCCACACACCCTGTAAACACTGTGTGTTAATGTTAGAGAACCCACACACCCTGTAAACACTGTGTGTTAATGTTAGAGAACCCACACACCCTGTAAACACTGTGTGTTAATGTTAGAGAACCCACACACCCTGTAAACACTGTGTGTTAATGTTAGAGAACCCACACACCCTGTAAACACTGTGTGTTAATGTTAGAGAACCCACACACCCTGTAAACACTGTGTGTTAATGTTAGAGAACCCACACACCCTGTAAACACTGTGTGTTAATGTTAGAGAACCCACACACCCTGTAAACACTGTGTGTTAATGTTAGAGAACCCACACACCCTGTAAACACTGTGTGTTAATGTTAGAGAACCCACACACCCTGTAAACACTGTGTGTTAATGTTAGAGAACCCACACACCCTGTAAACACTGTGTGTTAATGTTAGAGAACCCACACACCCTGTAAACACTGTGTGTTAATGTTAGAGAACCCACACACCCTGTAAACACTGTGTGTTAATGTTAGAGAACCCACACACCCTGTAAACACTGTGTGTTAATGTTAGAGAACCCACACACCCTGTAAACACTGTGTGTTAATGTTAGAGAACCCACACACCCTGTAAACACTGTGTGTTAATGTTAGAGAACCCACACACCCTGTAAACACTGTGTGTTAATGTTAGAGAACCCACACACCCTGTAAACACTGTGTGTTAATGTTAGAGAACCCACACACCCTGTAAACACTGTGTGTTAATGTTAGAGAACCCACACACCCTGTAAACACTGTGTGTTAATGTTAGAGAACCCACACACCCTGTAAACACTGTGTGTTAATGTTAGAGAACCCACACACCCTGTAAACACTGTGTGTTAATGTTAGAGAACCCACACACCCTGTAAACACTGTGTGTTAATGTTAGAGAACCCACACACCCTGTAAACACTGTGTGTTAATGTTAGAGAACCCACACACCCTGTAAACACTGTGTGTTAATGTTAGAGAACCCACACACCCTGTAAACACTGTGTGTTAATGTTAGAGAACCCACACACCCTGTAAACACTGTGTGTTAATGTTAGAGAACCCACACACCCTGTAAACACTGTGTGTTAATGTTAGAGAACCCACACACCCTGTAAACACTGTGTGTTAATGTTAGAGAACCCACACACCCTGTAAACACTGTGTGTTAATGTTAGAGAACCCACACACCCTGTAAACACTGTGTGTTAATGTTAGAGAACCCACACACCCTGTAAACACTGTGTGTTAATGTTAGAGAACCCACACACCCTGTAAACACTGTGTGTTAATGTTAGAGAACCCACACACCCTGTAAACACTGTGTGTTAATGTTAGAGAACCCACACACCCTGTAAACACTGTGTGTTAATGTTAGAGAACCCACACACCCTGTAAACACTGTGTGTTAATGTTAGAGAACCCACACACCCTGTAAACACTGTGTGTTAATGTTAGAGAACCCACACACCCTGTAAACACTGTGTGTTAATGTTAGAGAACCCACACACCCTGTAAACACTGTGTGTTAATGTTAGAGAACCCACACACCCTGTAAACACTGTGTGTTAATGTTAGAGAACCCACACACCCTGTAAACACTGTGTGTTAATGTTAGAGAACCCACACACCCTGTAAACACTGTGTGTTAATGTTAGAGAACCCACACACCCTGTAAACACTGTGTGTTAATGTTAGAGAACCCACACACCCTGTAAACACTGTGTGTTAATGTTAGAGAACCCACACACCCTGTAAACACTGTGTGTTAATGTTAGAGAACCCACACACCCTGTAAACACTGTGTGTTAATGTTAGAGAACCCACACACCCTGTAAACACTGTGTGTTAATGTTAGAGAACCCACACACCCTGTAAACACTGTGTGTTAATGTTAGAGAACCCACACACCCTGTAAACACTGTGTGTTAATGTTAGAGAACCCACACACCCTGTAAACACTGTGTGTTAATGTTAGAGAACCCACACACCCTGTAAACACTGTGTGTTAATGTTAGAGAACCCACACACCCTGTAAACACTGTGTGTTAATGTTAGAGAACCCACACACCCTGTAAACACTGTGTGTTAATGTTAGAGAACCCACACACCCTGTAAACACTGTGTGTTAATGTTAGAGAACCCACACACCCTGTAAACACTGTGTGTTAATGTTAGAGAACCCACACACCCTGTAAACACTGTGTGTTAATGTTAGAGAACCCACACACCCTGTAAACACTGTGTGTTAATGTTAGAGAACCCACACACCCTGTAAACACTGTGTGTTAATGTTAGAGAACCCACACACCCTGTAAACACTGTGTGTTAATGTTAGAGAACCCACACACCCTGTAAACACTGTGTGTTAATGTTAGAGAACCCACACACCCTGTAAACACTGTGTGTTAATGTTAGAGAACCCACACACCCTGTAAACACTGTGTGTTAATGTTAGAGAACCCACACACCCTGTAAACACTGTGTGTTAATGTTAGAGAACCCACACACCCTGTAAACACTGTGTGTTAATGTTAGAGAACCCACACACCCTGTAAACACTGTGTGTTAATGTTAGAGAACCCACACACCCTGTAAACACTGTGTGTTAATGTTAGAGAACCCACACACCCTGTAAACACTGTGTGTTAATGTTAGAGAACCCACACACCCTGTAAACACTGTGTGTTAATGTTAGAGAACCCACACACCCTGTAAACACTGTGTGTTAATGTTAGAGAACCCACACACCCTGTAAACACTGTGTGTTAATGTTAGAGAACCCACACACCCTGTAAACACTGTGTGTTAATGTTAGAGAACCCACACACCCTGTAAACACTGTGTGTTAATGTTAGAGAACCCACACACCCTGTAAACACTGTGTGTTAATGTTAGAGAACCCACACACCCTGTAAACACTGTGTGTTAATGTTAGAGAACCCACACACCCTGTAAACACTGTGTGTTAATGTTAGAGAACCCACACACCCTGTAAACACTGTGTGTTAATGTTAGAGAACCCACACACCCTGTAAACACTGTGTGTTAATGTTAGAGAACCCACACACCCTGTAAACACTGTGTGTTAATGTTAGAGAACCCACACACCCTGTAAACACTGTGTGTTAATGTTAGAGAACCCACACACCCTGTAAACACTGTGTGTTAATGTTAGAGAACCCACACACCCTGTAAACACTGTGTGTTAATGTTAGAGAACCCACACACCCTGTAAACACTGTGTGTTAATGTTAGAGAACCCACACACCCTGTAAACACTGTGTGTTAATGTTAGAGAACCCACACACCCTGTAAACACTGTGTGTTAATGTTAGAGAACCCACACACCCTGTAAACACTGTGTGTTAATGTTAGAGAACCCACACACCCTGTAAACACTGTGTGTTAATGTTAGAGAACCCACACACCCTGTAAACACTGTGTGTTAATGTTAGAGAACCCACACACCCTGTAAACACTGTGTGTTAATGTTAGAGAACCCACACACCCTGTAAACACTGTGTGTTAATGTTAGAGAACCCACACACCCTGTAAACACTGTGTGTTAATGTTAGAGAACCCACACACCCTGTAAACACTGTGTGTTAATGTTAGAGAACCCACACACCCTGTAAACACTGTGTGTTAATGTTAGAGAACCCACACACCCTGTAAACACTGTGTGTTAATGTTAGAGAACCCACACACCCTGTAAACACTGTGTGTTAATGTTAGAGAACCCACACACCCTGTAAACACTGTGTGTTAATGTTAGAGAACCCACACACCCTGTAAACACTGTGTGTTAATGTTAGAGAACCCACACACCCTGTAAACACTGTGTGTTAATGTTAGAGAACCCACACACCCTGTAAACACTGTGTGTTAATGTTAGAGAACCCACACACCCTGTAAACACTGTGTGTTAATGTTAGAGAACCCACACACCCTGTAAACACTGTGTGTTAATGTTAGAGAACCCACACACCCTGTAAACACTGTGTGTTAATGTTAGAGAACCCACACACCCTGTAAACA
The DNA here is from genome assembly GCF_017639515.1 of Carcharodon carcharias. Taxonomy (NCBI): domain Eukaryota; kingdom Metazoa; phylum Chordata; class Chondrichthyes; order Lamniformes; family Lamnidae; genus Carcharodon; species Carcharodon carcharias. Next base: position 111,097,473 of record NC_054474.1, on the reverse strand, counting down.
CTGTGTGTTAATGTTAGAGAACCCACACACCCTGTAAACACTGTGTGTTAATGTTAGAGAACCCACACACCCTGTAAACACTGTGTGTTAATGTTAGAGAACCCACACACCCTGTAAACACTGTGTGTTAATGTTAGAGAACCCACACACCCTGTAAACACTGTGTGTTAATGTTAGAGAACCCACACACCCTGTAAACACTGTGTGTTAATGTTAGAGAACCCACACACCCTGTAAACACTGTGTGTTAATGTTAGAGAACCCACACACCCTGTAAACACTGTGTGTTAATGTTAGAGAACCCACACACCCTGTAAACACTGTGTGTTAATGTTAGAGAACCCACACACCCTGTAAACACTGTGTGTTAATGTTAGAGAACCCACACACCCTGTAAACACTGTGTGTTAATGTTAGAGAACCCACACACCCTGTAAACACTGTGTGTTAATGTTAGAGAACCCACACACCCTGTAAACACTGTGTGTTAATGTTAGAGAACCCACACACCCTGTAAACACTGTGTGTTAATGTTAGAGAACCCACACACCCTGTAAACACTGTGTGTTAATGTTAGAGAACCCACACACCCTGTAAACACTGTGTGTTAATGTTAGAGAACCCACACACCCTGTAAACACTGTGTGTTAATGTTAGAGAACCCACACACCCTGTAAACACTGTGTGTTAATGTTAGAGAACCCACACACCCTGTAAACACTGTGTGTTAATGTTAGAGAACCCACACACCCTGTAAACACTGTGTGTTAATGTTAGAGAACCCACACACCCTGTAAACACTGTGTGTTAATGTTAGAGAACCCACACACCCTGTAAACACTGTGTGTTAATGTTAGAGAACCCACACACCCTGTAAACACTGTGTGTTAATGTTAGAGAACCCACACACCCTGTAAACACTGTGTGTTAATGTTAGAGAACCCACACACCCTGTAAACACTGTGTGTTAATGTTAGAGAACCCACACACCCTGTAAACACTGTGTGTTAATGTTAGAGAACCCACACACCCTGTAAACACTGTGTGTTAATGTTAGAGAACCCACACACCCTGTAAACACTGTGTGTTAATGTTAGAGAACCCACACACCCTGTAAACACTGTGTGTTAATGTTAGAGAACCCACACACCCTGTAAACACTGTGTGTTAATGTTAGAGAACCCACACACCCTGTAAACACTGTGTGTTAATGTTAGAGAACCCACACACCCTGTAAACACTGTGTGTTAATGTTAGAGAACCCACACACCCTGTAAACACTGTGTGTTAATGTTAGAGAACCCACACACCCTGTAAACACTGTGTGTTAATGTTAGAGAACCCACACACCCTGTAAACACTGTGTGTTAATGTTAGAGAACCCACACACCCTGTAAACACTGTGTGTTAATGTTAGAGAACCCACACACCCTGTAAACACTGTGTGTTAATGTTAGAGAACCCACACACCCTGTAAACACTGTGTGTTAATGTTAGAGAACCCACACACCCTGTAAACACTGTGTGTTAATGTTAGAGAACCCACACACCCTGTAAACACTGTGTGTTAATGTTAGAGAACCCACACACCCTGTAAACACTGTGTGTTAATGTTAGAGAACCCACACACCCTGTAAACACTGTGTGTTAATGTTAGAGAACCCACACACCCTGTAAACACTGTGTGTTAATGTTAGAGAACCCACACACCCTGTAAACACTGTGTGTTAATGTTAGAGAACCCACACACCCTGTAAACACTGTGTGTTAATGTTAGAGAACCCACACACCCTGTAAACACTGTGTGTTAATGTTAGAGAACCCACACACCCTGTAAACACTGTGTGTTAATGTTAGAGAACCCACACACCCTGTAAACACTGTGTGTTAATGTTAGAGAACCCACACACCCTGTAAACACTGTGTGTTAATGTTAGAGAACCCACACACCCTGTAAACACTGTGTGTTAATGTTAGAGAACCCACACACCCTGTAAACACTGTGTGTTAATGTTAGAGAACCCACACACCCTGTAAACACTGTGTGTTAATGTTAGAGAACCCACACACCCTGTAAACACTGTGTGTTAATGTTAGAGAACCCACACACCCTGTAAACACTGTGTGTTAATGTTAGAGAACCCACACACCCTGTAAACACTGTGTGTTAATGTTAGAGAACCCACACACCCTGTAAACACTGTGTGTTAATGTTAGAGAACCCACACACCCTGTAAACACTGTGTGTTAATGTTAGAGAACCCACACACCCTGTAAACACTGTGTGTTAATGTTAGAGAACCCACACACCCTGTAAACACTGTGTGTTAATGTTAGAGAACCCACACACCCTGTAAACACTGTGTGTTAATGTTAGAGAACCCACACACCCTGTAAACACTGTGTGTTAATGTTAGAGAACCCACACACCCTGTAAACACTGTGTGTTAATGTTAGAGAACCCACACACCCTGTAAACACTGTGTGTTAATGTTAGAGAACCCACACACCCTGTAAACACTGTGTGTTAATGTTAGAGAACCCACACACCCTGTAAACACTGTGTGTTAATGTTAGAGAACCCACACACCCTGTAAACACTGTGTGTTAATGTTAGAGAACCCACACACCCTGTAAACACTGTGTGTTAATGTTAGAGAACCCACACACCCTGTAAACACTGTGTGTTAATGTTAGAGAACCCACACACCCTGTAAACACTGTGTGTTAATGTTAGAGAACCCACACACCCTGTAAACACTGTGTGTTAATGTTAGAGAACCCACACACCCTGTAAACACTGTGTGTTAATGTTAGAGAACCCACACACCCTGTAAACACTGTGTGTTAATGTTAGAGAACCCACACACCCTGTAAACACTGTGTGTTAATGTTAGAGAACCCACACACCCTGTAAACACTGTGTGTTAATGTTAGAGAACCCACACACCCTGTAAACACTGTGTGTTAATGTTAGAGAACCCACACACCCTGTAAACACTGTGTGTTAATGTTAGAGAACCCACACACCCTGTAAACACTGTGTGTTAATGTTAGAGAACCCACACACCCTGTAAACACTGTGTGTTAATGTTAGAGAACCCACACACCCTGTAAACACTGTGTGTTAATGTTAGAGAACCCACACACCCTGTAAACACTGTGTGTTAATGTTAGAGAACCCACACACCCTGTAAACACTGTGTGTTAATGTTAGAGAACCCACACACCCTGTAAACACTGTGTGTTAATGTTAGAGAACCCACACACCCTGTAAACACTGTGTGTTAATGTTAGAGAACCCACACACCCTGTAAACACTGTGTGTTAATGTTAGAGAACCCACACACCCTGTAAACACTGTGTGTTAATGTTAGAGAACCCACACACCCTGTAAACACTGTGTGTTAATGTTAGAGAACCCACACACCCTGTAAACACTGTGTGTTAATGTTAGAGAACCCACACACCCTGTAAACACTGTGTGTTAATGTTAGAGAACCCACACACCCTGTAAACACTGTGTGTTAATGTTAGAGAACCCACACACCCTGTAAACACTGTGTGTTAATGTTAGAGAACCCACACACCCTGTAAACACTGTGTGTTAATGTTAGAGAACCCACACACCCTGTAAACACTGTGTGTTAATGTTAGAGAACCCACACACCCTGTAAACACTGTGTGTTAATGTTAGAGAACCCACACACCCTGTAAACACTGTGTGTTAATGTTAGAGAACCCACACACCCTGTAAACACTGTGTGTTAATGTTAGAGAACCCACACACCCTGTAAACACTGTGTGTTAATGTTAGAGAACCCACACACCCTGTAAACACTGTGTGTTAATGTTAGAGAACCCACACACCCTGTAAACACTGTGTGTTAATGTTAGAGAACCCACACACCCTGTAAACACTGTGTGTTAATGTTAGAGAACCCACACACCCTGTAAACACTGTGTGTTAATGTTAGAGAACCCACACACCCTGTAAACACTGTGTGTTAATGTTAGAGAACCCACACACCCTGTAAACACTGTGTGTTAATGTTAGAGAACCCACACACCCTGTAAACACTGTGTGTTAATGTTAGAGAACCCACACACCCTGTAAACACTGTGTGTTAATGTTAGAGAACCCACACACCCTGTAAACACTGTGTGTTAATGTTAGAGAACCCACACACCCTGTAAACACTGTGTGTTAATGTTAGAGAACCCACACACCCTGTAAACACTGTGTGTTAATGTTAGAGAACCCACACACCCTGTAAACACTGTGTGTTAATGTTAGAGAACCCACACACCCTGTAAACACTGTGTGTTAATGTTAGAGAACCCACACACCCTGTAAACACTGTGTGTTAATGTTAGAGAACCCACACACCCTGTAAACACTGTGTGTTAATGTTAGAGAACCCACACACCCTGTAAACACTGTGTGTTAATGTTAGAGAACCCACACACCCTGTAAACACTGTGTGTTAATGTTAGAGAACCCACACACCCTGTAAACACTGTGTGTTAATGTTAGAGAACCCACACACCCTGTAAACACTGTGTGTTAATGTTAGAGAACCCACACACCCTGTAAACACTGTGTGTTAATGTTAGAGAACCCACACACCCTGTAAACACTGTGTGTTAATGTTAGAGAACCCACACACCCTGTAAACACTGTGTGTTAATGTTAGAGAACCCACACACCCTGTAAACACTGTGTGTTAATGTTAGAGAACCCACACACCCTGTAAACACTGTGTGTTAATGTTAGAGAACCCACACACCCTGTAAACACTGTGTGTTAATGTTAGAGAACCCACACACCCTGTAAACACTGTGTGTTAATGTTAGAGAACCCACACACCCTGTAAACACTGTGTGTTAATGTTAGAGAACCCACACACCCTGTAAACACTGTGTGTTAATGTTAGAGAACCCACACACCCTGTAAACACTGTGTGTTAATGTTAGAGAACCCACACACCCTGTAAACACTGTGTGTTAATGTTAGAGAACCCACACACCCTGTAAACACTGTGTGTTAATGTTAGAGAACCCACACACCCTGTAAACACTGTGTGTTAATGTTAGAGAACCCACACACCCTGTAAACACTGTGTGTTAATGTTAGAGAACCCACACACCCTGTAAACACTGTGTGTTAATGTTAGAGAACCCACACACCCTGTAAACACTGTGTGTTAATGTTAGAGAACCCACACACCCTGTAAACACTGTGTGTTAATGTTAGAGAACCCACACACCCTGTAAACACTGTGTGTTAATGTTAGAGAACCCACACACCCTGTAAACACTGTGTGTTAATGTTAGAGAACCCACACACCCTGTAAACACTGTGTGTTAATGTTAGAGAACCCACACACCCTGTAAACACTGTGTGTTAATGTTAGAGAACCCACACACCCTGTAAACACTGTGTGTTAATGTTAGAGAACCCACACACCCTGTAAACACTGTGTGTTAATGTTAGAGAACCCACACACCCTGTAAACACTGTGTGTTAATGTTAGAGAACCCACACACCCTGTAAACACTGTGTGTTAATGTTAGAGAACCCACACACCCTGTAAACACTGTGTGTTAATGTTAGAGAACCCACACACCCTGTAAACACTGTGTGTTAATGTTAGAGAACCCACACACCCTGTAAACACTGTGTGTTAATGTTAGAGAACCCACACACCCTGTAAACACTGTGTGTTAATGTTAGAGAACCCACACACCCTGTAAACACTGTGTGTTAATGTTAGAGAACCCACACACCCTGTAAACACTGTGTGTTAATGTTAGAGAACCCACACACCCTGTAAACACTGTGTGTTAATGTTAGAGAACCCACACACCCTGTAAACACTGTGTGTTAATGTTAGAGAACCCACACACCCTGTAAACACTGTGTGTTAATGTTAGAGAACCCACACACCCTGTAAACACTGTGTGTTAATGTTAGAGAACCCACACACCCTGTAAACACTGTGTGTTAATGTTAGAGAACCCACACACCCTGTAAACACTGTGTGTTAATGTTAGAGAACCCACACACCCTGTAAACACTGTGTGTTAATGTTAGAGAACCCACACACCCTGTAAACACTGTGTGTTAATGTTAGAGAACCCACACACCCTGTAAACACTGTGTGTTAATGTTAGAGAACCCACACACCCTGTAAACACTGTGTGTTAATGTTAGAGAACCCACACACCCTGTAAACACTGTGTGTTAATGTTAGAGAACCCACACACCCTGTAAACACTGTGTGTTAATGTTAGAGAACCCACACACCCTGTAAACACTGTGTGTTAATGTTAGAGAACCCACACACCCTGTAAACACTGTGTGTTAATGTTAGAGAACCCACACACCCTGTAAACACTGTGTGTTAATGTTAGAGAACCCACACACCCTGTAAACACTGTGTGTTAATGTTAGAGAACCCACACACCCTGTAAACACTGTGTGTTAATGTTAGAGAACCCACACACCCTGTAAACACTGTGTGTTAATGTTAGAGAACCCACACACCCTGTAAACACTGTGTGTTAATGTTAGAGAACCCACACACCCTGTAAACACTGTGTGTTAATGTTAGAGAACCCACACACCCTGTAAACACTGTGTGTTAATGTTAGAGAACCCACACACCCTGTAAACACTGTGTGTTAATGTTAGAGAACCCACACACCCTGTAAACACTGTGTGTTAATGTTAGAGAACCCACACACCCTGTAAACACTGTGTGTTAATGTTAGAGAACCCACACACCCTGTAAACACTGTGTGTTAATGTTAGAGAACCCACACACCCTGTAAACACTGTGTGTTAATGTTAGAGAACCCACACACCCTGTAAACACTGTGTGTTAATGTTAGAGAACCCACACACCCTGTAAACACTGTGTGTTAATGTTAGAGAACCCACACACCCTGTAAACACTGTGTGTTAATGTTAGAGAACCCACACACCCTGTAAACACTGTGTGTTAATGTTAGAGAACCCTCACACCCTGTAAACACTGTGTGTTAATGTTAGAGAACCCACACCCCCTGTAAACACTGTGTGTTAATGTTAGAGAAACCACACACACTGTAAACACTGTGTGTTAATGTTAGAGAACCCACACCCCTGTAAACACTGTGTGTTAATGTTAGAGAACCCACACACCCTGTAAACACTGTGTGTTAATGTTAGAGAACCCACACACCCTGTAAACACTGTGTGTTAATGTTAGAGAACCCACACACCCTGTAAACACTGTGTGTTAATGTTAGAGAACCCACACACCCTGTAAACACTGTGTGTTAATGTTAGAGAACCCACACACCCTGTAAACACTGTGTGTTAATGTTAGAGAACCCACACACCCTGAAAACACTGTGTGTTAATGTTAGAGAACCCACACACCCTGTAAACACTGTGTGTTAATGTTAGAGAACCCACACACCCTGTAAACACTGTGTGTTAATGTTAGAGAACCCACACACCCTGTAAACACTGTGTGTTAATGTTAGAGAACCCACACACCCTGTAAACACTGTGTGTTAATGTTAGAGAACCCACACACCCTGTAAACACTGTGTGTTAATGTTAGAGAACCACACACCCTGTAAACACTGTGTGTTAATGTTAGAGAACCCACACACCCTGTAAACACTGTGTGTTAATGTTAGAGAACCCACACACCCTGTAAACACTGTGTGTTAATGTTAGAGAACCCACACACCCTGTAAACACTGTGTGTTAATGTTAGAGAACCCACACACCCTGTAAACACTGTGTGTTAATGTTAGAGAACCCACACACCCTGTAAACACTGTGTGTTAATGTTAGAGAACCCACACACCCTGTAAACACTGTGTGTTAATGTTAGAGAACCCACACACCCTGTAAACACTGTGTGTTAATGTTAGAGAACCCACACACCCTGTAAACACTGTGTGTTAATGTTAGAGAACCCACACACCCTGTAAACACTGTGTGTTAATGTTAGAGAACCCACACACCCTGTAAACACTGTGTGTTAATGTTAGAGAACCCACACACCCTGTAAACACTGTGTGTTAATGTTAGAGAACCCACACACCCTGTAAACACTGTGTGTTAATGTTAGAGAACCCACACACCCTGTAAACACTGTGTGTTAATGTTAGAGAACCCACACACCCTGTAAACACTGTGTGTTAATGTTAGAGAACCCACACACCCTGTAAACACTGTGTGTTAATGTTAGAGAACCCACACACCCTGTAAACACTGTGTGTTAATGTTAGAGAACCCACACACCCTGTAAACACTGTGTGTTAATGTTAGAGAACCCACACACCCTGTAAACACTGTGTGTTAATGTTAGAGAACCCACACACCCTGTAAACACTGTGTGTTAATGTTAGAGAACCCACACACCCTGTAAACACTGTGTGTTAATGTTAGAGAACCCACACACCCTGTAAACACTGTGTGTTAATGTTAGAGAACCCACACACCCTGTAAACACTGTGTGTTAATGTTAGAGAACCCACACACCCTGTAAACACTGTGTGTTAATGTTAGAGAACCCACACACCCTGTAAACACTGCGTGTTAATGTTAGAGAACCCACACACCCTGTAAACACTGTGTGTTAATGTTAGAGAACCCACACACCCTGTAAACACTGTGTGTTAATGTTAGAGAACCCACACACCTGTAAACACTGTGTGTTAATGTTAGAGAACCCACACACCCTGTAAACACTGTGTGTTAATGTTAGAGAACCCACACACCCTGTAAACACTGTGTGTTAATGTTAGAGAACCCACACACCCTGTAAACACTGTGTGTTAATGTTAGAGAACCCACCACCCTGTAAACACTGTGTGTTAATGTTAGAGAACCCACACACCCTGTAAACACTGTGTGTTAATGTTAGAGAACCCACACACCCTGTAAACACTGTGTGTTAATGTTAGAGAACCCACACACCCTGTAAACACTGTGTGTTAATGTTAGAGAACCCACACACCCTGTAAACACTGTGTGTTAATGTTAGAGAACCCACACCCTGTAAACACTGTGTGTTAATGTTAGAGAACCCACACACCCTGTAAACACTGTGTGTTAATGTTAGAGAACCCACACACCCTGTAAACACTGTGTGTTAATGTTAGAGAACCCACACACCCTGTAAACACTGTGTGTTAATGTTAGAGAACCCACACACCCTGTAAACACTGTGTGTTAATGTTAGAGAACCCACACACCCTGTAAACACTGTGTGTTAATGTTAGAGAACCCACACACCCTGTAAACACTGTGTGTTAATGTTAGAGAACCCACACACCCTGTAAACACTGTGTGTTAATGTTAGAGAACCCACACACCCTGTAAACACTGTGTGTTAATGTTAGAGAACCCACACACCCTGTAAACACTGTGTGTTAATGTTAGAGAACCCACACACCTGTAAACACTGTGTGTTAATGTTAGAGAACCTACACCCTGTAAACACTGTGTGTTAATGTTAGAGAACCCACACACCCTGTAAACACTGTGTGTTAATGTTAGAGGACCCACACACCCTGTAAACACTGTGTGTTAATGTTAGAGAACCCACACACCCTGTAAACACTGTGTGTTAATGTTAGAGAACCCACACACCCTGTAAACACTGTGTGTTAATGTTAGAGAACACACACCCTGTAAACACTGTGTGTTAATGTTAGAGAACCCACACACCCTGTAAACACTGTGTGTTAATGTTAGAGAACCCACACACCCTGTAAACACTGTGTGTTAATGTTAGAGAACCCACACACCCTGTAAACACTGTGTGTTAATGTTAGAGAACCACACACCCTGTAAACACTGTGTGTTAATGTTAGAGAACCCACACACCCTGTAAACACTGTGTGTTAATGTTAGAGAACCCACACACCCTGTAAACACTGTGTGTTAATGTTAGAGAACCACACACCCTGTAAACACTGTGTGTTAATGTTAGAGAACCCACAAACCTGTAAACACTGTGTGTTAATGTTAGAGAACCCACACACCCTGTAAACACTGTGTGTTAATGTTAGAGAACCCACACACCCTGTAAACACTGTGTGTTAATGTTAGAGAACCCACACACCCTGTAAACACTGTGTGTTAATGTTAGAGAACCCACACACACTGTAAACACTGTGTGTTAATGTTAGAGAACCCACACACCCTGTAAACACTGTGTGTTAATGTTAGAGAACCACACACCCTGTAAACACTGTGTGTTAATGTTAGAGAACCCACACACCCTGTAAACACTGTGTGTTAATGTTAGAGAACCCACACACCCTGTAAACACTGTGTGTTAATGTTAGAGAACCCACACACCCTGTAAACACTGTGTGTTAATGTTAGAGAACCCACACACCCTGTAAACACTGTGTGTTAATGTTAGAGAACCCACACACCCTGTAAACACTGTGTGTTAATGTTAGAGAACCCACACACCCTGTAAACACTGTGTGTTAATGTTAGAGAACCCACACACCCTGTAAACACTGTGTGTTAATGTTAGAGAACCCACACACCCTGTAAACACTGTGTGTTAATGTTAGAGAACCACACACCCTGTAAACACTGTGTGTTAATGTTAGAGAACCCACACACCCTGTAAACACTGTGTGTTAATGTTAGAGAACCCACACACCCTGTAAACACTGTGTGTTAATGTTAGAGAACCCACACCCTGTAAACACTGTGTGTTAATGTTAGAGAACCCACACACCCTGTAAACACTGTGTGTTAATGTTAGAGAACCCACACACCCTGTAAACACTGTGTGTTAATGTTAGAGAACCCACACACCCTGTAAACACTGTGTGTTAATGTTAGAGAACCCACACACCCTGTAAACACTGTGTGTTAATGTTATAGAACCCACACACCCTGTAAACACTGTGTGTTAATGTTAGAGAACCCACACACCCTGTAAACACTGTGTGTTAATGTTAGAGAACCCACACACCCTGTAAACACTGTGTGTTAATGTTAGAGAACCCACACACCCTGTAAACACTGTGTGTTAATGTTAGAGAACCACACACCCTGTAAACACTGTGTGTTAATGTTAGAGAACCCACACACCCTGTAAAAACTGTGTGTTAATGTTAGAGAACCCACACACCCTGTAAACACTGTGTGTTAATGTTAGAGAACCCACACACCCTGTAAACACTGTGTGTTAATGTTAGAGAACCACACACCCTGTAAACACTGTGTGTTAATGTTAGAGAACCCACACACCCTGTAAACACTGTGTGTTTATGTTAGAGAACCCACACACCCTGTAAACACTGTGTTTTAATGTTAGAGAGCTCACACACCCTGTAAATACTGTGTGTTAATGTTAGAGAACCCACACACCCTGTAAACACTGTGTGTTAATGTTAGAGAACGCACACACCTGTAAACACTGTGTGTTAATGTTAGAGAACCCACACACCCTGTAAACACTGTGTGTTAATGTTAGAGAACCCACACACCCTGTAAACACTGTGTGTTAATGTTAGAGAACCCACACACCCTGTAAACACTGTGTGTTAATGTTAGAGAACCCACACACCCTGTAAACACTGTGTGTTAATGTTAGAGAACCCACACACCCTGTAAACACTGTGTGTTAATGTTAGAGAACCCACACACCCTGTAAACACTGTGTTAATGTTAGAGAACCCACACACCCTGTAAACACTGTGTGTTAATGTTGGAGAACCCACACACACTGTAAACACTGTGTGTTAATGTTAGAGAACCCACACACCCCGTAAACACTGTGTGTTAATGTTAGAGAACCCACACACCCTGTAAACACTGTGTGTTAATGTTAGAGAACCCACACACCCTGTAAACACTGTGTGTTAATGTTAGAGAACCCACACACCCTGTAAACACTGTGTGTTAATGTTAGAGAACCCACACACCCTGTAAAACTGTGTGTTAATGTTAGAGAACCACAGTCCTGTAAACACTGTGTGTTAATGTTGGAGACACACACCAGTAAACACTGTGTGTTAATGTTAGGGACCACACACTCGGGGCCATGTGTGTTAATGTTAGAGACCCCACCACCTGTAAACACTGTGTGTTAATGTTAGGGAAGACACACACTGGGGTGGCGGGTTTGGGGACATTGTCTCGGGGGGGTCGAGGGGGTCGGGGGGCGGGTTTGTGGACAAAGTCTCGGGGGGGTCGGGGGCGGGTTTGGGGACATAGTCTCGTGGGGGTCGGGGGGTTCGGCGGGCGGGTTTGGGGACATAGTCTCGGGGGGGTCGGGGGGTTCGGCGGTCGGGTTTGGGGACATAGTCTCGGGGGGGTCGGGGGTCGGGTGGCGGGTTTGGGGACATAGCCTCGGGGGGGTCGGAGTACGGGTGGCGGGCTCGGGGACATATTCTCGGGGGGGTCGGTGTGGTCGGTGTTCGGGTGGCGGGTTTGGGGACATAGTCTCGGGGGTGTCGGGGGGTTCGGGGGTCGGGTTTGGGTCATAGTCTCGGGGGCTCGGGGGTCTGGTGGCGGGTTTGGGGACATAGTCTCGGGTGGGTCGGGGGTCGGGTGGCGGGTTTGGGGACACAGTCTCGGGGGTGTCGGGGGTCGGGTGGCAGCTTTGGGGACATTGTCTCGGTGGGGGTCGGGTGGCGGGTTTGGGGACATATTCTCGGGGGTGGTCGGGGGTCGGGTGGTGGGTTTGGGGACATAGTCTCGGGGAGGTCGGGGGTCGGGTGGCAGGTTTGGGGACATATTCTCGGACGGGGTCGAGGGTCGGGTGGCGGTTTGGGGACATATTTCCGGGGGGGTCGGTGGTCGGGTGGCGGGTTTGGGGACATAGTCTCGGACGGGGTCGGGGGTCGGGTGGCGGGTTTGGGGACTTAGTCTCGGGGGGTGTCAGGGGGGTCGGGGGTCGGGTGGCGGGTTTGGAAACATAGTCTCGGGGGGGGTCGGGGGTCGGGTGGCGGGTTTGTGGACACAGTCTCGGGGGGGTCGGGTGGCCTGTTTGGGGACATAGTCTCGGGGGTGGTCGGAGGTCAGGTGGCGGGTTTGGAAATATAGTCTCGGGGGGGGTCGGGGGTCGGTTGTCGGGTTTGGGGACATAGTCTCCGGGGGGTCGGGGGGGACTGGGGTCGCGTGGAGGGTTTGGGGATATAGTCTCGGGGGGTGTCGGGGGGGTCGGGGACGGGTGGCGGGTTTGGGGACATAGTCTCGAGGGGGTCGAGGGTGTCGGGGGTCGGGTTTGGGGACATAGTCTCGGGTGGGTCGGGGGTCAGGTGGCGGGTTTGGGTCATAGTCTCGGGGGGGTCGGCGGCGGCTTTGGGGACATAATCTCGTGGGGGGGTTGGAGGGTTCGGGTGGCGGATTTGGGGACATAGTCTCGGGTGGGTCGGGGGTCGGGTGGCGGGTTTGGGGACATAGTCTCAGACGGGGTCGGGGGTCGGGTGGCCTGTTTGGGGACTTAGTCTCGGGGGGTGTCAGGGGGGTCGGGGGTCGGGTGGCGGGTTTGGAAACATAGTCTCGGGGGGGGTCGGGGGTCGGGTGGCGGGTTTGTGGACACAGTCTCGGGGGGGTCGGGTGGCCTGTTTGGGGACATAGTCTCGGGGGTGGTCGGAGGTCAGGTGGCGGGTTTGGAAATATAGTCTCGGGGGGGGTCGGAGGTCGGTTGTCGGGTTTGGGGACATAGTCTCGGGGGGGGGTCGGGGGGGACTGGGGTCGCGTGGAGGGTTTGGGGATATGGTGTCGGGGGGGTCGGGGACGGGTGGCGGGTTTGGGGACATAGTCTCGAGGGGGTCGAGGGTGTCGGGGGTCGGGTTTGGGGACATAGTCTCGGGGGGGGTCGGGTTTGGGGACATAGTCTCGGGTGGGTCGGGGGTCAGGTGGCGGGTTTGGGTCATAGTCTCGGGGGGGTCGGCGGCGGCTTTGGGGACATAATCTCGTGGGGGGGGTTGGAGGGTTCGGGTGGCGGATTTGGGGACATAGTCTCGGGTGGGTCGGGGGTCGGGTGGCGGGTTTGGGGACATAGTCTATGGGGGGTCGGGGGTTGGGTGGCTGGTTTGTGGACAGAGTCTCGGCGGGTGTCTGGAGGGTCAGGGGTCGGGTGGTGGGTTTGGGGACATAGTCTATGGGGGGTCGGGGGTTGGGTGGCTGGTTTGTGGACAGAGTCTCGGACGGGTGTTGGGGGGTCGGGGTTTGGGTGGCGGGTTTGGGGACATAGTCTCGGGGGGGTTGGAGGGGTCGGGGATCGGGTGGCGGGTTTGGGGACATAGTCTCGGGTGGGTCGGGGGTTGGGTGGCTGGTTTGTGGACAGAGTCTCGGGGTGGGTCGGGGGTCGGGTGGCGGGTTTGGGGACATAGTCTCGATGGGTCGGGGGTCGGGTGGCGGGTTTGGGGACATAGTCTCGGGGGGTCGGGATCGGGTGGTGGGTTTGTGGACATAGTCTCGGTCGGCTTTGGGGACATAGTCTTGGGGGTGGTCGGTGGTTGGGTGGCGGGTTTGGGGACATAGTCTCGGGGGAGGTCGGGGGACGGGTGGCAGGTTTGGGGATGTAGTCTCGGGGGGGTTCGGGGGTCAGGTGGCGGGTTTGGGGACATAGTCTCGGGGGAGTCGGAGGTCGGTTGGCGGGTTTGGGGACAGAGTCTCGGGGGGGTCAGGGGGGCCGGAGGTCGGTTGGCGGGTTTGGGGACAGAGTCTCGGGGGGGTCAGGGGGGTCGGGGGTCGGGTGGCAGGTTTGGTGACATAGTCTCGAGGGGGGTCGGGGGTCGGGTGGCGGGTTTGGGGACATAGTCTCGGGAGGGGTCGCGGGCGTCGGGTGGCGGGTTTGGGGACATAGTCTCGAGGAGGTCAGGGGGTCGTGGTTCGGGTGGCAGGTTTGGGGATATAGTCTCGGGGGGGGCGGGGGGTTTGGGTGGCGCGTTTGGGGACATAGTCTTGGGGGGGGTCGGGGGGGTCGGGGGTCGGGTAGCGGGTTTGGGGACATAGTCTCGGGTGGGGTAGGAGGGGTTGGGGTCGTGTGGCGGATTTGGGGACATAGTCTCGGGGTGTAGGTGGTCGGGTGGTGGGTTTGGGGACAGAGTCTCGGGGGGTCAGGGGGGTCGGGTGGCGGGTTTGGGGATATGGTCTCGCGGGGGGTCAGGGGTCAGGTGGCAGGTTTGGGGACATAGTCTCGGGAGGGGTCGGGAGGGTCGGGGGTCGAGTGGCGGGTTTGGGCACATAGTCTCGTTGGGTCGGGGATCGGGTGGTGGGTTTGGGGACATAGTCTCAGGGGAGTTCGGGGGACGGGTGGCAGGTTTGGGGACATAGTCTCGGGGGGGTCGGGGCTCGGGTGGCGGGTTTGGGGACATAGTCTCGGGGGGCTCGGGGTTCGGATGGAGTGTTTGAGGACATAGCCTCGGGGGGGTCGGAGTACGGGTGTCGGGTTCGGGGACATATTCTCGGAGGGTTTGGTGTGGTCGGGGGTCGGGTGGCGGGTTTGGAAACATAGTCTCGGGGGGGGGGTCGGGGGTCGGGTGGCGGGTTTGTGGACACAGTCTCGGGGGTGTCGGGGGTCGGGTGGCAGGTTTGGGGACATTGTCTCGGGGGGGTTCGGGGGTCGGGTGGCGGGTTTGGGGAAATAGTCTCGGGGGGGTCGGGGGTCGGGTTTGGGGATATAGTCTCGGGGGGGTCGGGGCTCGGGTGGCGGGTTTGGGGACATAGTCTCGGGGGGTGTCGGGGGGCTCGGGGGTCGGGTGGTGGGTTTGGGGACATAGTCTCGGGGGTCGGGGTCGGGGGGCGGGTTTGGGGACATAGTCTCGGGTGTGTTGGGGGGGTCGGGGTTCGGGTGGCGGGTTTGCGGACATAGTCTCGGGGGGGTCGGGTGTTCGGGAGTCGGGTGGCGTGTTTCGGGATATAGTCTCGGGGGGGTTCGGGGGGTCGGGGGTCGGGTGGCGGGTTTGGGGACATAGTCTCGGGTGGGGTCGGTGGGTACAGGGGTCGCGTGGAGGGTTTGGGGATATAGTCTCGGGGGGTCGGGGGGGTTTGGGGACATAGTCTCGGGGGGGTCGGGTGGCGGGTTTGGGGACAGAGTCTCGGGGGGTCGGGTGTTCGGGAGTTTGGGGACATAGTCTCGGGGGGGTCGGGTGGCGGGTTTGGGGACACAGTCTCGGGGGGGTCGGGGGTTGGTTGGCGGGTTTGAGGACATATTCTCGGGGGGGGGTCGGTGGTTGTGTGGCGGGTTTGGGGACATAGTCTCGGATGGGTTCGGGGGTCAGGTGGCGGGTTTGGGGACATAGTCTCGGGGGGGGTCGGGGGTCGTGATTGGGGACATAGTCTCAGGGGTGGTCGGGGGTTGGGTGGCGGGTTTGTGGACACAGTCTCAGGGGTGTCGGGGGTTGGGTGGCAGCTTTGGGGACATAGTCTCGGGGGGCTCGGGGTTTGGATGGAGGGTTTGGGGACATAGCCTCGGGGGGGTCGGAGTACGGGTGGCGGGTTCGGGGACATATTCTCGGGGGGTCGGTGTGGTCGGGGTTCGGGTGGCGGGTTTGGGGACATAGTCTCGGGGGGGGTTGGGGGTCGGGTTTGGGGACATAGTCTCGGGGGGGTCGGGGGTCAGGAGGCAGGTTTGGGGACATAGTCTCGGGGGGGGTCGGGGGGGTCGGGGGGCGGGTGGCGGGTTTGGGGACATGGTCTCGGGGGGGGTCGCGGGGGTCGGGGGGCGGGTTTGTGGACAAAGTCTCAGGGGGGTCGGGGGTCGGGTGGCGGGTTTGGGGACGCGGGGTCGGGGGGTTCGGCGGGCGGGTTTGGGGACATAGTCTCGGGGGGGTCGGGGGGTTCGGCGGTCGGTTTTGGGGACATTGTCTCGGGGGGTCGGGGGTCAGGTGGCAGGTTTGGGGACATAGTCTCGGGTGGGGTCGGAGGGGTCGGGGTCGGGTGGCGGATTTGGGGACATAGTCTCGGGGTGTCGGGGGTCGGGTGGCGGGTTTGGGGACAGAGTCTCGGGGGGGTCAGGGGGGTCGGGGGTCAGGTGGCGGGTTTGGGGACATAGTCTCAAGGGGGGTCGGGTGGCGGGTTTGGGGACATAGTCTCGGGAGGGGTCGGGGGGGTCGGGGGTCGGGTGGCGGGTTTGGGGACATAGTCTCGTTGGGTCGGGGGTCGGGTGGCGGGTTTGGGGACATAGTCTCGGGGGGTTCGGGGATCGGGTGGTGGGTTTGGGGACATAGTCTTGGGGGTGGTCGGGGGTTGGGTGGCGGGTTTGGGGACATAGTCTCGGGGGAGGTCGGGGGACGGGTGGCAGGTTTGGGGATATAGTCTCGGGGGGGGTTCGGGGGTCCGGTGGCGGGTTTGGGGACAGAGTCTCGGGGGTGTCAGGGGGGTCAGGGGTCGGGTGGCGGGTTTGGGGACATAGTCTCGAGGGGGGTCGGGTGGCGGGTTTGGGGACATAGTCTCGGGAGGCGTCGGGCGGGTCGGGGGTCGGGTGGCGGGTTTGGGGACATAGTCTCGTTGGGTCGGGGGTCGGGTGGCGGGTTTGGGGACATAGTCTCGGGGGGTTCGGGGATCGGGTGGTGGGTTTGGGGACATAGTCTCGGACGGCTTTGGGGACATAGTCTTGGGGGTGGTCGGGGGTTGGGTGGCGGGTTTGGGGACATAGTCTCGGGGGAGGTCGGGGGACGGGTGGCAGGTTTGGGGATATAGTCTCGGGGGGGGTTCGGAGGTCCGGTGGCGGGTTTGGGGACATAGTCTCAGGGGGGTCGGAGGTCGGTTGGCGGGTTTGGGGACATAGGGTCGGGGGGTCGTGTTTCGGGTGGCAGGTTTGGGGATATAGTCTCGGGGGGGGGCGGGGGAGGTTGGGTGGCGGGTTTGCGGACATAGTCTCGGGGGGGTCGGGTGTTCGGGAGTCGGGTGGCGGGTTTCGGGACATAGTCTCGGGGGGGTTCGGCGGGTCGGGGGTCGGGTGGCGGGTTTGGGGACATAGTCCCGGGGGGGTCGGGGGTCGGGTGGTGGTTTGTGGACATAGTCTCGGGGGGGGTCGGGGGTCAGATGGCAGGTTTGGGGACATTGTCCCGGGGGGGGGTTCGGGTTGCGGGTGGCGGGTTTGGGGACATAGTCTCGAGGGGGGTCGGGGGTCGTGATTGGGGACATAGTCTCGGGGGAATCAGGGGTCGGGTGGCGTTTTGGGGACATAGTCTCGGAGGGGCTCGGGGGCGTCGGGGTTCGGGTGGCGGGTTTGGGGACATAGTCTCGGGGGGTCGGGTGTTCGGGAGTAGGATGGCGGGTTTGGGGACATAGTCTCGGGGGTGTTGGGGGGGGTCGGGGTTTGGGTGGCGGGTTTGGGGACATACTCTTGGGGGTGGTCGGGGGTCGGGTAGCGGGTTTGGGGACATAGTCTCGGGGGGGTCGGTGGTCGGGTGGAAGGTATGGGGACATAGTTTGTGGGGTCGTGGGGGCCGGGGGTCGGGTGGCGGGTTTGTGGACATAGTCTCGGGTGGGGTCGGAGCTGTCGGGGTCGGGTGGCGGGTTTGGGGACAGAGTCTTGGAGGGGTCGGGGTTCGGGTGGCGGGTTTGGGGACATAGTCTCGGGGGGGTTGGGTGTTCGGGAGTGGGGTGGCGGGTTTGGGGACATAGTCTCAGGGGTGTTGGGGGGGTCGGGATTTGGGTGGCGGGTTTGGGGACATACTCTCGGGGGGGTCGGGGGTCAGGTGGCGGGTTTGGGGACATATTCTCGGGGGGGGGGGTCGGTGGTCGGGTGGTGGGTTTGGGGACATAGTCTCGGACGGGGTCGGGGTTCGGGTGGCGGGTTTGGGGACATAGTCTCGGGGGTGGTCGAGGGTCAGGTGGCGGGTTTGGAAACATAGTCTCGGGGGGGGTCGGGGGTCGGGTGGCGGGTTTGTGGACACAGTCTCGGGGGGGGTCGGGTGGCGGGTTTGGGGACATAGTCTCGGGGGGGTGGTCGGTCGGGTTTGGGGACATAGTCTCGGGGGGCTCGGGGTTCGGTTGGAGGGTTTGGGGACATAACCTTGGGGGGGTCAGAGTACGGGTTGCGGGCTCGGGGACATAGTCTCGGGGGGGGGGCGGGGGTTGGGTGGCGGGTTTCGGGACATAGTCTCGGGGGGGTTCCGGGGGGTCGGGTGTCGGGTGGCGGGTTTGGGGACATAGTCTCGGGGGTGGTCGGGGGTCGGGTGGTGGGTTTGGGGACATAGTCTCGGGGGGGTCGGGGGTCGGGTGGCGGGTTTGGGGACATATTCTCGGGGGGTCGGTGGTCGGGTGGCGGGTTTGGGGACATAGTCTCGAGGGGGTCGGGGGGGTCGTGGTTCGGGTGGCGGATTTGGGGACATAGTCTCGGGGGGGTCGGGTGGCATGTTTGGGGGCATAGTCCCGGTTGGGGTCGGGTGGCGGGTTTGGGGACATAGTCTCGGGGGGGTCGGGTGGCGGGTTTGGGGACATAGTCTCGGGAGGGGGTCGGGGGTTGGGTTTCGGGACATAGTCTCGGGGGGGTTGGGGGGTCGGGTGGCGTGATTGGGGACATAGTCTCGGGGGGTGTCGGGGGGCTCGGGGGTCGGGTGGCGGGTTTTGGGACATAGTCTCGGGGGGTGTCGGGGGGGCTCGGGGGTCGGGTGGCGGCTTTGGGGACATAGTCTCGGGAGGGGGTCGGGGGTAGGGTTTCGGGACATAGTCTCGGGGGGGTTGGGGGGTCGGGGTGGCGTGATTGGGGACATAGTCTCGGGGGGTGTCGGGGGGCTCGGGGGTCGGGTTGCGGGTTTTGGGACATAGTCTTGGGGGGTGTCGGGGGGCTCGGGGGTCGGGTGGCGGGTTTGTGGACATATTCTCGGGGGGGGGTCGTGGGTTCGGGGGCGGGTTTGGGGACATAGTCTATGGGGGGTCGGGGGTTGGGTGGCTGGTTTGTGGACAGAGTCTCGGCGGGTGTCTGGAGGGTCAGGGGTCGGGTGGTGGGTTTGGGGACATAGTCTCGGACGGGTGTTGGGGGGTCGGGGTTCGGGTGGCGGGTTTGGGGACATACTCTCGGGGGTGGTCGGGTGGCGGGTTTGGGGACATAGTCTCGAGGGGGTCGAGGGTGTCGGGGGTCGGGTTTGGGGACATAGTCTCGGGGGGGTCGGGGGGTTCGGGAGTCGTGTTTGGGGACATAGTCTCGGGGGGGTCGGGGGTCGGGTGGCGGGTTTGGGTCATAGTCTCGGGGGGGTCGGCGGCGGCTTTGGGGACATAGTCTCGGGGGGGTTGGAGGGGTCGGGGATCGGGTGGCGGGTTTGGGGATAATGGGTCGGGGGTTGGGTGGCTGGTTTGTGGACAGAGTCTCGGGGTGGGTCGGGGGTCGGGTGGCGGGTTTGGGGACATAGTCTCGGGGGTGGGGTCGGGGGGGACTGTGGTCGCGTGGAGGGTTTGGGGATATAGTCTCGGGGGGGTCGGGGACGGGTGGCAGGTTTGGGGACATAGTCTCGAGGGGGTCGAGGGTGTCGGGGGGGTTTGGGGACATAGTCTCGGGGAGGGTCGGGTGTCGGGTGGCGGGTTTGTGGACACAGTCTCGGGGGTGTCGGCGGTCGGGTGGCAGCTTTGGGGACATTGTCTCGGGGGTGGTTCGGGGGTCGGGTGGCGGGTTTGGGGACATAGTCTCGGGGGGGGTCGGGGGTCGGGTTTGGGGACATAGTCTCAGGGGGATCGGGGCTCGGGTGGTGGGTTTAGGGACATAGTCTCGGGGGGCTCGGGGTTCGGATGGAGGGTTTGGGGACATAGCCTCGGGGGGGTCGGAGTACGGGTGGCGGGTTCGGGGACATATTCTCGGGGGGTTCGGTGTGGTCGGGGTTCGGGTGGCGGGTTTGGGGACATAGTCTCGGGGGGTGTCGGGGGGCTGGGGGATCGGGTGGCGGGTTTGGGGACATTGTCTCGGGGGGGTCGAGGGGGTCGGGGGGCGGGTTTGTGGACAAAGTCTCGGGGGGGTCGGGGGCGGGTTTGGGGACATAGTCTCGTGGGGGTCGGGGGGTTCGGCGGGCGGGTTTGGGGACATAGTCTCGGGGGGGTCGGGGGGTTCGGCGGTTTGGTTTGGGGACATTGTCTCGGGGGGGTCGGGGGTCGGGTGGCGGGTTTGGGGACATAGCCTCGGGGGGGTCGGAGTATGGGTGGCGGGTTCGGGGACATATTCTCGGGGGGGTCGGTGTGGTCGGTGTTCGGGTGGCGGGTTTGGGGTCATAGTCTCGGGGGTGTCGGGGGGTTCGGGGGTCGGGTTTGGGTCATAGTCTCGGGGGCTCGGGGGTCTGGTGGCGGGTTTGGGGACATAGTCTCGGGTGGGTCGGGGGTCGGGTGGCGGGTTTGGGGACACAGTCTCGGGGGTGTCGGGGGTCGGGTGGCAGCTTTGGGGACATAGTCTCGGTGGGGGTCGGGTGGCGGGTTTGGGGACATAGTCTCGGGGGTGGTCGGGGGTCGGGTGGTGGGTTTGGGGACATAGTCTCGGGGAGGTCGGGGGTCGGGTGGCAGGTTTGGGGACATATTCTCGGACGGGGTCGAGGGTCGGGTGGCGGTTTGGGGACATATTCTCGGGGGGGTCGGTGGTCGGGTGGCGGGTTTGGGGACATAGTCTCGGACGGGGTCGGGGGTCGGGTGGCCTGTTTGGGGACTTAGTCTCGGGGGGTGTCAGGGGGGTCGGGGGTCGGGTGGCGGGTTTGGAAACATAGTCTCGGGGGGGGTCGGGGGTCGGGTGGCGGGTTTGTGGACACAGTCTCGGGGGGGTCGGGTGGCCTGTTTGGGGACATAGTCTCGGGGGTGGTCGGAGGTCAGGTGGCGGGTTTGGAAATATAGTCTCGGGGGGGGTCGGAGGTCGGTTGTCGGGTTTGGGGACATAGTCTCGGGGGGGGGGTCGGGGGGGACTGGGGTCGCGTGGAGGGTTTGGGGATATAGTCTCGGGGGGTGTCGGGGGGGTCGGGGACGGGTGGCGGGTTTGGGGACATAGTCTCGAGGGGGTCGAGGGTGTCGGGGGTCGGGTTTGGGGACATAGTCTCGGGGGGGGTCGGGTTTGGGGACATAGTCTCGGGTGGGTCGGGGGTCAGGTGGCGGGTTTGGGTCATAGTCTCGGGGGGGTCGGCGGCGGCTTTGGGGACATAATCTCGTGGGGGGGTTGGAGGGTTCGGGTGGCGGATTTGGGGACATAGTCTCGGGTGGGTCGGGGGTCGGGTGGCGGGTTTGGGGACATAGTCTCAGACGGGGTCGGGGGTCGGGTGGCCTGTTTGGGGACTTAGTCTCGGGGGGTGTCAGGGGGGTCGGGGGTCGGGTGGCGGGTTTGGAAACATAGTCTCGGGGGGGGTGGGGGGTCGGGTGGCGGGTTTGTGGACACAGTCTCGGGGGGGTCGGGTGGCCTGTTTGGGGACATAGTCTCGGGGGTGGTCGGAGGTCAGGTGGCGGGTTTGGAAATATAGTCTCGGGGGGGGTCGGAGGTCGGTTGTCGGGTTTGGGGATATAGTCTCGGGGGGGGGGTCGGGTGGGTCGGGGGTCGGGTGGCGGGTTTGGGGATATGGTGTCGGGGGGGTCGGGGACGGGTGGCGGGTTTGGGGACATAGTCTCGAGGGGGTCGAGGGTGTCGGGGGTCGGGTTTGGGGACATAGTCTCGGGGGGGGTCGGGTTTGGGGACATAGTCTCGGGTGGGTCGGGGGTCAGGTGGCGGGTTTGGGTCATAGTCTCGGGGGGGTCGGCGGCGGCTTTGGGGACATAATCTCGTGGGGGGGGTTGGAGGGTTCTGGTGGCGGATTTGGGGACATAGTCTCGGGTGGGTCGGGGGTCGGGTGGCGGGTTTGGGGACATAGTCTATGGGGGGTCGGGGGTTGGGTGGCTGGTTTGTGGACAGAGTCTCGGCGGGTGTCTGGAGGGTCAGGGGTCGGGTGGTGGGTTTGGGGACATAGTCTATGGGGGGTCGGGGGTTGGGTGGCTGGTTTGTGGACAGAGTCTCGGACGGGTGTTGGGGGGTCGGGGTTTGGGTGGCGGGTTTGGGGACATAGTCTCGGGGGGGTTGGAGGGGTCGGGGATCGGGTGGCGGGTTTGGGGACATAGTCTCGGGTGGGTCGGGGGTTGGGTGGCTGGTTTGTGGACAGAGTCTCGGGGTGGGTCGGGGGTCGGGTGGCGGGTTTGGGGACATAGTCTCGATGGGTCGGGGGTCGGGTGGCGGGTTTGGGGACATAGTCTCGGGAGGGTCGGGGATCGGGTGGTGGGTTTGTGGACATAGTCTCGGTCGGCTTTGGGGACATAGTCTTGGGGGTGGTCGGTGGTTGGGTGGCGGGTTTGGGGACATAGTCTCGGGGGAGGTCGGGGGACGGGTGGCAGGTTTGGGGATGTAGTCTCGGGGGGGTTCGGGGGTCAGGTGGCGGGTTTGGGGACATAGTCTCGGGGGAGTCGGAGGTCGGTTGGCGGGTTTGGGGACAGAGTCTCGGGGGGGTCAGGGGGGCCGGAGGTCGGTTGGCGGGTTTGGGGACAGAGTCTCGGGGGGGTCAGGGGGGTCGGGGGTCGGGTGGCAGGTTTGGGGACATAGTCTCGAGGGGGGTCGGGGGTCGGGTGGCGGGTTTGGGGACATAGTCTCGGGTGGGGTCGGGGGGGTCGGGTGGCGGGTTTGGGGACATAATCTCGGGGGGGTCAGGGGGTCGTGGTTCGGGTGGCAGGTTTGGGGATATAGTCTCGGGGGGGGGCGGGGGGTTTGGGTGGCGGGTTTGGGGACATAGTCTAGGGGGGGGTCGGGGGGGTCGGGGGTCGGGTAGCGGGTTTGGGGACATAGTCTCGGGTGGGGTAGGAGGGGTTGGGGTCGTGTGGCGGATTTGGGGACATAGTCTCGGGGTGTAGGTGGTCGGGTGGTGGGTTTGGGGACAGAGTCTCGGGGGGTCAGGGGGGTCGGGTGGCGGGTTTGGGGATATGGTCTCGAGGGGGGTCAGGGGTCAGGTGGCAGGTTTGGGGACATAGTCTCGGGAGGGGTCGGGAGGGTCGGGGGTCGAGTGGCGGGTTTGGGCACATAGTCTCGTTGGGTCGGGGATCGGGTGGTGGGTTTGGGGACATAGTCTCAGGGGAGTTCGGGGGACGGGTGGCAGGTTTGGGGACATAGTCTCGGGGGGGTCGGGGCTCGGGTGGCGGGTTTGGGGACATAGTCTCTGGGGGCTCGGGGTTCGGATGGAGTGTTTGAGGACATAGCCTCGGGGGGGTCGGAGTACGGGTGTCGGGTTCGGGGACATATTCTCGGAGGGTTTGGTGTGGTCGGGGGTCGGGTGGCGGGTTTGGAAACATAGTCTCGGGGGGGGGTCGGGGGTCGGGTGGCGGGTTTGTGGACACAGTCTCGGGGGTGTCGGGGGTCGGGTGGCAGCTTTGGGGACATTGTCTCGGGGGGGTTCGGGGGTCGGGTGGCGGGTTTGGGGAAATAGTCTCGGGGGGGTCGGGGGTCGGGTTTGGGGATATAGTCTCCGGGGGGTCGGGGCTCGGGTGGCGGGTTTGGGGACATAGTCTCGGGGGGTGTCGGGGGGCTCGGGGGTCGGGTGGTGGGTTAGGGGACATTGTCTCGGGGGGGTCGCGGGTCGGGGGGCGGGTTTGGGGACATAGTCTCGGGTGTGTTGGGGGGGTCGGGGTTCGAGTGGCGGGTTTGCGGACATAGTCTCGGGGGGGTCGGGTGTTCGGGAGTCGGGTGGCGTGTTTCGGGATATAGTCTCGGGGGGGTTCGGGGGGTCGGGGGTCGGGTGGCGGGTTTGGGGACATAGTCTCGGGTGGGGTCGGGGGGGACTGGGGTCGCGTGGAGGGTTTGGGGATATAGTCTCGGGGGGTCGGGGGGGTTTGGGGACATAGTCTCGGGGGGGTCGGGTGGCGGGTTTGGGGACATAGTCTCGGGGGGTCGGGTGTTCGGGAGTTTGGGGACATAGTCTCGGGGGGGTCGGGTGGCGGGTTTGGGGACACAGTCTCGGGGGGGTCGGGGGTTGGTTGGCGGGTTTGAGGACATATTCTCGGGGGGGGGTCGGTGGTTGTGTGGCGGGTTTGGGGACATAGTCTCGGATGGGTTCGGGGGTCAGGTGGCGGGTTTGGGGACATAGTCTCGGGGGGGGTCGGGGGTCGTGATTGGGGACATAGTCTCAGGGGTGGTCGGGGGTTGGGTGGCGGGTTTGTGGACACAGTCTCAGGGGTGTCGGGGGTTGGGTGGCAGCTTTGGGGACATAGTCTCGGGGGGCTCGGGGTTTGGATGGAGGGTTTGGGGACATAGCCTCGGGGGGGTCGGAGTACGGGTGGCGGGTTCGGGGACATATTCTCGGGGGGTCGGTGTGGTCGGGGGTCGGGTGGCGGGTTTGGGGACATAGTCTCGGGGGGGGTCGGGGGTCGGGTTTGGGGACATAGTCTCGGGGGGGTCGGGGCTCGGGTGGCGGGTTTGGGGACATAGTCTCGGGGGGGGTCGAGGGGGTCGGGGGGCGGGTGGCGGGTTTGGGGACATGGTCTCGGGGGGGGTCGCGGGGGTCGGGGGGCGGGTTTGTGGACAAAGTCTCGGGGGGGTCGGGGGTCGGGTGGCGGGTTTGGGGACATAGTCTCGGCGGGGTCGGGGGGTTCGGCGGGCGGGTTTGGGGACATAGTCTCGGGGGGGTCGGGGGGTTCGGCGGTCGGTTTTGGGGACATTGTCTCGGGGGGTCGGGTGGCAGGTTTGGGGACATAGTCTCGGGTGGGGTCGGAGCGGTCGGGGTCGGGTGGCGGATTTGGGGACATAGTCTCGGGGTGTCGGGGGTCGGGTGGCGGGTTTGGGGACAGAGTCTCGGGGGTGTCAGGGGGGTCGGGGGTCAGGTGGCGGGTTTGGGGACATAGTCTCAAGGGGGGTCGGGTGGCGGGTTTGGGGACATAGTCTCGGGAGGCGTCGGGCGGGTCGGGGGTCGGGTGGCGGGTTTGGGGACATAGTCTCGTTGGGTCGGGGGTCGGGTGGCGGGTTTGGGGACATAGTCTCGGGGGGTTCGGGGATCGGGTGGTGGGTTTGGGGACATAGTCTTGGGGGTGGTCGGGGGTTGGGTGGCGGGTTTGGGGACATAGTCTCGGGGGAGGTCGGGGGACGGGTGGCAGGTTTGGGGATATAGTCTCGGGGGGGGTTCGGAGGTCCGGTGGCGGGTTTGGGGACAGAGTCTCGGGGGTGTCAGGGGGGTCAGGGGTCGGGTGGCGGGTTTGGGGACATAGTCTCAAGGGGGGTCGGGTGGCGGGTTTGGGGACATAGTCTCGGGAGTGGTCGGGAGGGTCGGGGGTCGGGTGGCGGGTTTGGGGACATAGTCTCGTTGGGTCGGGGGTCGGGTGGCGGGTTTGGGGACATAGTCTCGGGGGGTTCGGGGATCGGGTGGTGGGTTTGGGGACATAGTCTCGGACGGCTTTGGGGACATAGTCTTGGGGGTGGTCGGGGGTTGGGTGGCGGGTTTGGGGACATAGTCTCGGGGGAGGTCGGGGGACGGGTGGCAGGTTTGGGGATATAGTCTCGGGGGGGGTTCGGAGGTCCGGTGGCGGGTTTGGGGACATAGTCTCAGGGGGGTCGGAGGTCGGTTGGCGGGTTTGGGGACATAGGGTCGGGGGGTCGTGTTTCGGGTGGCAGGTTTGGGGATATAGTCTCGGGGGGGGCGGGGGAGGTTGGGTGGCGGGTTTGCGGACATAGTCTCGGGGGGGTCGGGTGTTCGGGAGTCGGGTGGCGGGTTTCGGGACATAGTCTCGGGGGGGGGTTCGGGTTGCGGGTGGCGGGTTTGGGGACATAGTCTCGAGGGGGGTCGGGGGTCGTGATTGGGGACATAGTCTCGGGGGGGTTCAGGCGTCGGGTGGCGTTTTGGGGACATAGTCTCGGTGGTGTTGGGGGCGTCGGGGTTCGGGTGGCGGGTTTGGGGACATAGTCTCGGGGGGTCGGGTGTTCGGGAGTAGGATGGCGGGTTTGGGGACATAGTCTCGGGGGTGTTGGGGGGGTCGGGGTTTGGGTGGCGGGTTTGGGGACATACTCTTGGGGGTGGTCGGGGGTCGGGTAGCGGGTTTGGGGACATAGTCTCGGGGGGGTCGGTGGTCGGGTGGAAGTTATGGGGACATAGTTTGTGGGGTCGTGGGGGCCGGGGGTCGGGTGGCGGGTTTGTGGACATAGTCTCGGGTGGGGTCGGAGCTGTCGGGGTCGGGTGGCGGGTTTGGGGACAGAGTCTTGGAGGGGTCGGGGTTCGGGTGGCGGGTTTGGGGACATAGTCTCAGGGGTGTTGGGGGGGTCGGGGTTTGGGTGGCGGGTTTGGGGACATACTCTCGGGGGGGTCGGGGGTCAGGTGGCGGGTTTGGGGACATATTCTCGGGGGGGGGTCGGTGGTCGGGTGGTGGGTTTGGGGACATAGTCTCGGACGGGGTCGGGGTTCGGGTGGCGGGTTTGGGGACATAGTCTCGGGGGTGGTCGAGGGTCAGGTGGCGGGTTTGGAAACATAATCTCGGGGGGGGTCGGGGGTCGGGTGGCGGGTTTGTGGACACAGTCTCGGGGGGGGTCGGGTGGCGGGTTTGGGGACATAGACTCGGGGGGGTGGGGGTCGGGTTTGGGGACATAGTCTCGGGGGGCTCGGGGTTCGGATGGAGGGTTTGGGGACATAACCTTGGGGGGGTCAGAGTACGGGTTGCGGGCTCGGGGACATATTCTCGGGGGGGCGGGGGGGTTGGGTGGCGGGTTTCGGGACATAGTCTCGGGGGGGTTCCGGGGGGTCGGGTGTCGGGTGGCGGGTTTGGGGACATAGTCTCGGGGGTGGTTGGGGGTCAGGTGGTGGGTTTGCGGACATAGTCTCGGGGGGGTCGGGGGTCGGGTGGCGGGTTTGGGGACATATTCTCGGGGGGTCGGTGGTCGGGTGGCGGGTTTGGGGACATAGTCTCGAGGGGGTCGGGGGGTCGTGGTTCGGGTGGCGGATTTGGGGACATAGTCTCGGGGGGGTCGGGTGGCATGTTTGGGGGCATAGGCCCGGTTGGTGTCGGGTGGCGGGTTTGGGGACATAGTCTGGGGGGGTCGGGTGGCGGGTTTCAGGACATAGACTCGGGGGTGTCGGGGGTCGGGTGGCGGCTTTGGGGACATAGTCTCGGGAGGGGGTCGGGGGTTGGGTTTCGGGACATAGTCTCGGGGGGGTTGGGGGGTCGGGTGGCGTGATTGGGGACATAGTCTCGGGGGGTGTCGGGGGGCTCGGGGGTCGGGTTGCGGGTTTTGGGACATAGTCTTGGGGGGTGTCGGGGGGGCTCGGGGGTCGGGTGGCGGCTTTGGGGACATAGTCTCGGGAGGGGGTCGGGGGTTGGGTTTCGGGACATAGTCTCGGGGGGGTTGGGGGGTCGGGTGGCGTGATTGGGGACATAGTCTCGGGGGGTGTCGGGGGGCTCGGGGGTCGGGTGGCGGGTTTTGGGACATAGTCTTGGGGGGTGTCGGGGGGCTCGGGGGTCGGGTGGCGGGTTTGTGGACATAGTCTCGGGGGGGGGGTCGTGGGTTCGGGGGCGGGTTTGGGGTCATAGTCCTGGGGGGTCGGGGGTCGGGTGGCAGGTTTGGGGACATAGTCTCGGGGGGGTCGGGGGGTTCAGCGGGCGGGTTTGGGGACATAGTCTCGGGGGTGGCGGGTTTGGGGTCATAGTCCTTGGGGGGGTCGGGGGTCGGGTGGTGGGTTTGGGGACATAGTCTTGGGGGGGGTCGGGTGGGTCGGTGGTCGGGTGGCGGGTTTGGGGACATAGTCTCAGACGGGGTCGGGGGTCGGGTAGCGGGTTTGGGGACATAGTCTCGGGGGTGGTCGGGGGTCAGGTGGCGGGTTTGTGGACATAGTCTCGGGGGGGGTCGGGTGGCAGGTTTGGGGACATTGTCTCGGGGGGGTTCAGGGGTTGGGTGGCGGGTTTGGGGACATAGTCTCGGGGGGGGTCGGGGGTCGGGTTTGGGGACATAGTCTCGGGGGGCTCGGGGTTCGGATGGAGGGTTCGGGGACATATTCTCGGGGGGGTCGGTGTGGTCGGGGTTCGGGTGGCGGGTTTGGGGACATAGTCTCGGGGGTGGTTGGGGGGTCGGGTGTCGGGGAGCTCGGGGGTCGGGTGGCGGGTTTGGGGACATAGTCTCGGGGGGGTCGAGGGGGTCGGCGGTCGGGTTTGGGGACAAAGTCTCGGGGGGGTCGGGGGTCGGGTGGCGGGTTTGGGGACATAGTCTCGCGGGGGTCGGGGGTCGGGTGGAAGGTATGGGGACATAGTTTGTGGCGTCGGGGGAGCCGGGAGTCGGGTGGCGGATTTGGGGACATGGTCTCGGGGGGGGTCGGGGTCGGGTGGAGGGTTTGGGGACATAGACCCGGGGGGGTCAGGGTTCGGGTGGCGGGTTTGGGGACTTCGTCTCGGGGGGGGTCGGTTGGCGGTTTTGGGGACTTCGTCTCGGGGGGGCGGGGGGGTCTGGGTTCGGGTGGCGGGTTTGGGGACATAGTCTCGGGGGGGTCGGGTGGGTCGGGTGGCGGGTTTGGGGACATAGTCTCGGGGGGTGTCGAGGGGTTCGGGTGGTGGGTTTGGGGACATAGTCTCGGGGAGGGTCAGGTGTCGGGTGCCGGGTTTGGGGACATAGTCTCGGACGGGGTTGGGGGTCGAGTGGCGGGTTTGGGGACATAATCTCGGGGGGGGTCGGGGGTCGGGTGGCAGGTATGGGGACATAGTCTCAGGGGGTCGGGGGTCGGGTGGCGGGTTTGTGGACATAGTCTCGGGGGTGGTCGGGGGTCGGGTGGCGGATTTGGGGACATAGTCTCGGGGGGGGTTCGGGGGTCGGGTGGCGGGTTTCGGGACATAGTCTCGGGGGGGTCGGGTGGCAGTTTTGGGGACATTGTCTCGGGGGGGGGTTCGGGGGTCGGGTTTGGGGACATAGTCTCGGGGGGCTCGGGGTTCGGATGGAGGGTTTGGGGACATAGCCTCAGGGGGATCGGAGTACGGGTGGCGGGTTCGGGGACATATTCTCGGGGGGGTCGGTGTGGTCGGGGTTCGGGTGGCGGGTTTGGGGACATAGTCTTGGGGGTGGTTGGTGGGTCTGGGGTCGGGTGTCGGGTTTGGGGACATAGTCTCGGGGGTGTCGGGGAGCTCGGGGGTCGGGTGGCGGGTTTGGGGACAAAGTCTTGGGGGGGTTGGGGGTCGGGTGGCGGGATTGGGGACATAGTCTCGGGGGGGTCGGGGGTCGGGTAGCGGGTTTGGGGACATAGTCTCGGGGGTTCAGGGGGTTCGGCGGTCAGGTTTGGGGACATGGTCTCGGGGGGGGTCGGGGGTCGGGTGGAGGGTTTCGGGACATAGTCCCGGGGGGGTCAGAGTCCGGGTGGCGGGTTTGGGGACTTCGTCTCGGGAGGGGTCGGTTGGCGGGTTTGGGGACATAGTCTCGGGGGGGGGGGGGGGGTCGGGTGGGTCGAGTGTCGGGTGGCGGGTTTGGGGACATAGTCTCGGGGGGGTTCGGGGGTCGGGTGGCGGGTTTGGGGACATAGTCTCGGGGGGGTCGGGGGGTTCGGGTGGCGGGTTTAGGGACATAGTTTCGGGGGGTTCGCGTGGGTCGGGGGTCGGGTGGCGTGTTTGGGGACATTGTCTCGGGGAGGGTCGGGGGTCGGGTTTGGGGACATAGTCTCGGGGGGGTCAGATGTCGGGTGGCGTGTTTGGGGACATGGGGGTCGGGGAGTCGGGGGGAGGGTTCGGGGACATATTCTCGGGGGGGTCGGGTGGCGGGTTTGGACACAGAGTCTCGGGGGGGCGGTGGTTTCGGGGGTCGGATGGCGGGTTTGGGGACATGGTCGCGGGGGGGGTCGGGGTTCAGGTGGCGGGATTGGCGACATAGTCCCAGAGGGGGGTCGGGGTTCGGGTGGTGGGTTAGTGGACACAGTCTCGGGGGGGGTCGGGTGGCAGGTTTGGGGACATTGTCTCGGGGGGGTTCGGGGGGCGGGTGGCGGGTTTGGGGACAGCGTCTCGGGGGTGTCAGGGGGGTCGGGGGTCGGGTGGCGGGTTTGGGGACATAGTCTCGAGGGGGGTCGGGGGTCGGGTGGCAGGTTTGGGAACATAGTCTCGGGAGGGGTCGGGATGGTCGGGGGTCGGGTGTCGGGTTTGGGGACATAGTCTCGTTGGGTCGGGGGTCGGGTGGCGGGTTTGGGGACATAGTCTCGGGGAGTTCGGGGATCGGGTCGTGGGTTTGGGGACATAGTCTCGGACGGCTTTGGGGACATAGTCTTGGGGGTGGTCGGGGGTTGGGTGGCAGGTTTGGGGATATAGTCTCGGGGGGGTTCGGGGGTCGGGTGGCGTGTTTGGGGACATAGTCTCGGGGGGGTCGGAGGTTGGTTGGCGGGTTTGGGGACATAGTCTGGGGGGCGTCGGGGGGTCATGGTTTGGGTGGAAGGTTTGGGGATATAGTCTCGGGGGGGGCAGGGGGGTTGGGTGGCGGGTTTTAACACACAGTGTTTACAGGGTGCGTTGGTTCTCCAACATTAACACGCAGTGTTTACAGGCTGTGTGGGCTCTCTAACATTAACACACAGTGTTTACAGCGTGTGTGGGTTCTCTAACATTAACACAGTGTTTACAGGGTGTGTGGGTTCTCTAACATTAACGCACAGTGTTTACAGGGTGTGTGAGCTCTCTAACCTTAACACACAGTGTTTACAGGAAGTGTGGTTTATCTAAAATTAACACACAGTGTTTACAGGGTGTGTGAGCTCTCTAACATTAACACACAGTGTTTACAGGGTGTGTGGGTTCTCTAACATTAACACACAGTGTTTACAGGGTGTGTGGGTTCTCTAACATTAACACACAGTGTTTACAGGGTGTGTGTGTTCTCTAACATTAACACACAGTGTTTACAGGGTGTGTGGGTTCTCTAACATTAACACACAGTGTTTACAGGGTGTGTGGGTTCTCTAACATTAACACACAGTGTTTACAGGGTGTGTGGGTTCTCTAACATTAACACACAGTGTTTACAGGGTGTGTGGGTTCTCTAACATTAACACACAGTGTTTACAGGGTGTGTGGGTTCTCTAACATTAACACACAGTGTTTACAGGGTGTGTGGGTTCTCTAACATTAACACACAGTGTTTACAGGGTGTGTGAGCTCTCTAACATTAACACACAGTGTTTACAGGGTGTGTGGGTTCTCTAACATTAACACACAGTGGTTACAGGGTGTGTGGGTTCTCTAACATTAACACACAGTGTTTACAGGGTGTGTGGTTTCTCTAACATTAACACACAGTGTTTACAGGGTGTGTGGGTTCTCTAACATTAACACCCAGTGTTTACAGGGTGTGTGGGTTCTCTAACATTAACACACAGTGTTTACAGGATGTGTGGGTTCTCTAACATTAGCACACAGTGTTTACAGGGTGTGTGTGTTCTCTAACATTAAAACACAGTGTTTACAGGGTGTGTGGTTCTCTAACATTAACACACAGTGTTTACAGGGTGTGTGGGTTCTCTAACATTAACACACAGTGTTTACAGGGTGTGTGGGTCTCTAACATTAACACACAGTGTTTACAGTGTGTGTGGGTCTCTAACATTAACACACAGTGTTTACAGGGTGTGTGGGTTCTCTAACATTAACACACAGTGTTTACAGGGTGTGTGGGGTCTCTAACATTAACACACAGTGTTTACAGGGTGTGTAGGTTCTCTAACATTAACACCCAGTGTTTACAGGGTGTGTGGGTTCTCTAACATTAACACACAATGTTTACAGGGTGTTTGGGTTCTCTAACATTAACACACAGTGTTTACAGGGTGTGTGGGTTCTCTAACATTAACACACAGTGTTTACAGGGTGTGTGGGTTCTCTAACATTAACACACACTGGTTACAGGGTGTGTGGGTTCTCTAACATTAACACACAGTGTTTACAGGGTGTGTGGGTTCTCTAACATTAACACACAGTGTATACAGGGTGCGTGTGTTCTCTAACATAAACACACAGTGTTTACAGGGTGTGTGAGCACTCTAACATTAACACACAGTGTTTACAAGGTGTGTGGGTTCTCTAAAATTAACACACAGTGTTTACAGGATGTGTGAGCTTTCTAACATTAACACACAGTGTTTACAGGAAGTGTGGTTTATCTAACATTAACACACAGTGTTTACAGGGTATGTGGGTTCTCTAACATTAACACACAGTGTTTACAGGGTGTGTGGGTTCTCTAACATTAACACACAATGTTTACAGGGTGTATGTGTTCTCTAACTTTAACACACAGTGTTTACAGGGTGTGTGGGCTCTGTAACATTAACACACAGTGTTTACAGGGTGTGTGGTTTCTCTAACATTAACACACAGTGTGTACAGGGTGTGTGGCTTCTCTAACATTAACACACACTGTTTACAGGGAGTGTGGGTTATCTAACATTAACACACAGTGTTTGACAGGGTGTGTGGGGTCTCTAACATTAACACACAGTGTTTACAGTGTGTGTGAGCTCTCTAACATTGACACACAGTGTTTACAGGGTTTGTGGGTTCTCTAACATTAACACCCAGTGTTGACAGGGTGTGTAGGGTCTCTAACATTAAGACACAGTGTTTACAGGGTGTGTAGGTTCTCTAACATTAACACACAGTGTTTACAGGGTGTGTGGGTTCTCTAACATTAACACACACTGTGTACAGGCTGTGTGGGTTCTCTAACATTAACACAGTGTTTACAGGGTGTGGGAGCTCTCTAACATTAACACACAGTGCTTACAGGGTTTGTGGGTTCTCTAACATTAACACACAGTGTTTGCAGGGTGTGTGGGTTCTCTAGCATTAACACACAGTGTTTACAGGGTGTGTGGGTTCTCTAACATTAACACACAGTGTTTACAGGGTGTGTGGGATCTCTAACATTAACACACAGTGTGTACAGGGTGTGTGGGTTCTCTAACATTAACACACAGTGTTTACAGGCTGTTTGGGGAATCTAACATTAACACACAATGTTTACTGGGTGTGTGAGCTCTCTAACATTAACACGCAGTGTTTACAGGGTATGTGGGTTCTCTAACATTAACACACAGTGGTTAAAGGGTGTTTGGGTTCTCTAACATTAACACAGTGTTTACAGGGAGTGTGGTTTCTCTAACATTAACACACAGTGTTTACAGGGTGTGTGGGTTCTCTAACATTAACACACAGTGTTTACAGGGTGTGTGTGTTCTCTAACATTAACACACAGTGTTTACAGGGTGTGTGGGTTCTCTAACATTAACACACAGTGTTTACAGGGTGTGTGGGTTCTCTAACATTAACACACAGTGTTTACAGGGTGTGTGGGTTCTCTAACATTAACACACAGTGTTTACAGGGTGTGTGGGTTCTCTAACATTAACACACAGTGTTTACAGGGTGTGTGGGTTCTCTAACATTAACACACAGTGTTTACAGGGTGTGTGAGCTCTCTAACATTAACACACAGTGTTTACAGGGTGTGTGGGTTCTCTAACATTAACACACAGTGTTTACAGGGTGTGTGGGTTCTCTAACATTAACACACAGTGTTTACAGGGTGTGTGGTTCTCTAACATTAACACCCAGTGTTTACAGGGTGTGTGGGTTCTCTAACATTAACACACAGTGTTTACAGGGTGTTTGGGTTCTCTAACATTAACACACAGTGTTTACAGGGTGTGTGGGTTCTCTAACATTAACACACAGTGTTTACAGGGTGTGTGGGTTCTCTAACATTAACACACACTGGTTACAGGGTGTGTGGGTTCTCTAACATTAACACACAGTGTTTACAGGGTGTGTGGGTTCTCTAACATTAACACACAGTGTATACAGGGTGCGTGTGTTCTCTAACATAAACACACAGTGTTTACAGGGTGTGTGAGCACTCTAACATTAACACACAGTGTTTACAAGGTGTGTGGGTTCTCTAACATTAACACACAGTGTTTACAGGATGTGTGAGCTTTCTAACATTAACACACAGTGTTTACAGGAAGTGTGGTTTATCTAACATTAACACACAGTGTTTACAGGGTATGTGGGTTCTCTAACATTAACACACAGTGTTTACAGGGTGTGTGGGTTCTCTAACATTAACACACAATGTTTACAGGGTGTATGTGTTCTCTAACTTTAACACACAGTGTTTACAGGGTGTGTGGGCTCTCTAACATTAACACACAGTGTTTACAGGGTGTGTGGTTCTCTAACATTAACACACAGTGTTTACAGGGTGTGTGGCTTCTCTAACATTAACACACAGTGTTTACAGGGAGTGTGGGTTCTCTAACATTAACACACAGTGTTTACAGGGTGTGTGGGTTCTCTAACATTAACACACAGTGTTTACAGTGTGTGTGAGCTCTCTAACATTAACACACAGTGTTTACAGGGTGTGTGGGTTCTCTAACATTAACACACAGTGTTTACAGGGTGTGTGGGTCTCTAACATTAACACACAGTGTTTACAGGGTGTGTGGTTCTCTAACATTAACACACAGTGTTTACAGGGTGTGTGGGTTCTCTAACATTAACACACAGTGTTTACAGGGTGTGTGGGTTCTCTAACATTAACACACAGTGTTTACAGGGTGTGTGTGTTCTCTAACATTAACACACAGTGTTTACAGGGTGTGTCGGTTCTCTAACATTAACACACAGTGTTTAAAGGGTGTGTGTGTTCTCTGACATTAACACACTTTTTACAGGGTGTGTGGGTTCTCTAACATTAACACACAGTGTTTACAGGTTGTGAGGGTTCTCTAACATTAACACACAATGTTTACAGGGTGTGTTGGT
Source organism: Carcharodon carcharias (assembly GCF_017639515.1). Lineage (NCBI taxonomy): Eukaryota > Metazoa > Chordata > Chondrichthyes > Lamniformes > Lamnidae > Carcharodon > Carcharodon carcharias. The sequence goes on along the minus strand of NC_054474.1, from coordinate 111,061,748 downwards.
TCTCTAACATGAACACACAGTGTTTACAGGGTGTGTGTGTTCTCTAACATTCACACACTGGGTTAACAGGGTGTGTGGGTTCTCTAACATTAACACACAGTGTTTACAGGGTGTTTGAGCTCTCGAACATTGACACACAGTGTTTACAGGGTTTGTGGGTTCTCTAACATTAACACACAGTGTTTACAGGGTGTGTGGTTTCTCTAACATTAACACACATTGTTTACAGGGTGTGTGGGATCTCTAACATTAACACACAGTGTTTACAGGGTGTGTGGGTTCTCTAACATTAGCACCTAGTGTTTGCAAGGTGTGTGGATTCTCTAACATTAGCACAGTGTTTACAGGGTGTATGAGCTCTCTAACATTAACACACAGTGTTTACAGGGTGTGTCGGTTCTCTACATTAACACACAGTGTTTACAGGGTGTGTGGGTTCTCTAACATTAACACACAGTGTTTACAGGGTGTGTGTGTTCTCTAACATTAACACACAGTGTTTACAGGGTGTGTGGGTTCTCTAACATTAACACACAGTGTTTACAGGGTGTGTGGGTTCTCTAACATTAACACACAGTGTTTACAGGGTGTGGGAGCTCTCTAACATTAACACACAGTGTTTACAGGGTGTGTGGGTTCTCTAACATTAACACACAGTGTTTACAGGGTGTGTGGGCTCTCTAACATTAACACACAGTGTTTACAGGGTGTGTGAGCTCTCTAACATTAACACACAGTGTTTACAGGGTGTGTGGGTTCTCTAACATTAACACACAGTGTTTACAGGGTGTGTGGGTTCTCTAACATTAACACACAGTGTTTACAGTGTGTGTGGGTTCTCTAAGATTAACACCCAGTGTTTACAGGGTGTGTGGATTCTCTAACATTAACCCAGTGTTTACAGTGTGTGTGTTCTCTGACATTCACACACTGGGTTAACAGGGTGTGTGGGTTCTCTAACATTAACACACAGTGTTTACAGGGTGTGTGAGCTCTCTAACATTGACACACAGTGTTTACAGGGTGTGTGGGTTCTCTAACATTAACACACAGTGTTTACAGGGTGTGTGAGCTCTCTAACATTAACACACATTGTTTACAGGGTGTGTAGGATCTCTAACATTAACACACAGTGTTTACAGGGAGTGTGGGTTCTCTAACATTAACACACAGTGTTTACAGGGTGTGTGGGTTCTCTAACATTAACACACAGTGTTTACAGGGTGTGTGGGTTCTCTAACATTAACACACAGTGTTTACAGGGTGTGTGGGTTCTCTCACATTAACACACAGTGTTTACAGGGTGTGTGGGTTCTCTAACATTAACACACAGTGTTTACAGGGTGTGTGGGTTCTCTAACATTAACACACAGTGTTTACAGGGTGTGTGGGTTCTCTAACATTAACACACAGTGTTTACAGGGTGTGTGGGTTCTCTAACATTAACACACAGTGTTTACAGGGTGTGTGGGTTCTCTAACATTAACACACAGTGTTTACAGGGTGTGTGGGTTCTCTAACATTAACACACAGTGTTTACAGGGTGTGTGGGTTCTCTAACATTAACACACAGTGTTTACAGGGTGTGTGGGTTCTCTAACTTTAACACAGTGTTCACAGGGTGTGTGGGTTCTCTAACATTAACACACAGTGTTTACAGGGTGTGTGGGTTCTCTAACATTAACACACAGTGTTTACAGGGTGTGTGGGTTCTCTAACATTAACACACAGTGTTTACAGGGTGTGTGGGTTCTCTAACATTAACACACAGTGTTTACAGGGTGTGTGGGTTCTCTAACATTAACACACAGTGTTTACAGGGTGTGTGGGTTCTCTAACATTAACACACAGTGTTTACAGGGTGTGTGGGTTCTCTAACATTAACACACAGTGTTTACAGGGTGTGTGGGTTCTCTAACATTAACACACAGTGTTTACAGGGTGTGTGGGTTCTCTAACATTAACACACAGTGTTTACAGGGTGTGTGGGTTCTCTAACATTAACACACAGTGTTTACAGGGTGTGTGGGTTCTCTAACATTAACACACAGTGTTTACAGGGTGTGTGGGTTCTCTAACATTAACACACAGTGTTTACAGGGTGTGTGGGTTCTCTAACATTAACACACAGTGTTTACAGGGTGTGTGGGTTCTCTAACATTAACACACAGTGTTTACAGGGTGTGTGGGTTCTCTAACATTAACACACAGTGTTTACAGGGTGTGTGGTTCTCTAACATTAACACACAGTGTTTACAGGGTGTGTGGGTTCTCTAACATTAACACACAGTGTTTACAGGGTGTGTGGGTTCTCTAACATTAACACACAGTGTTTACAGGGTGTGTGGGTTCTCTAACATTAACACACAGTGTTTACAGGGTGTGTGGGTTCTCTAACATTAACACACAGTGTTTACAGGGTGTGTGGGTTCTCTAACATTAACACACAGTGTTTACAGGGTGTGTGGGTTCTCTAACATTAACACACAGTGTTTACAGGGTGTGTGGGTTCTCTAACATTAACACACAGTGTTTACAGGGTGTGTGGGTTCTCTAACATTAACACACAGTGTTTACAGGGTGTGTGGGTTCTCTAACATTAACACACAGTGTTTACAGGGTGTGTGGGTTCTCTAACATTAACACACAGTGTTTACAGGGTGTGTGGGTTCTCTAACATTAACACACAGTGTTTACAGGGTGTGTGGGTTCTCTAACATTAACACACAGTGTTTACAGGGTGTGTGGGTTCTCTAACATTAACACACAGTGTTTACAGGGTGTGTGGGTTCTCTAACATTAACACACAGTGTTTACAGGGTGTGTGGGTTCTCTAACATTAACACACAGTGTTTACAGGGTGTGTGGGTTCTCTAACATTAACACACAGTGTTTACAGGGTGTGTGGGTTCTCTAACATTAACACACAGTGTTTACAGGGTGTGTGGGTTCTCTAACATTAACACACAGTGTTTACAGGGTGTGTGGGTTCTCTAACATTAACACACAGTGTTTACAGGGTGTGTGGGTTCTCTAACATTAACACACAGTGTTTACAGGGTGTGTGGGTTCTCTAACATTAACACACAGTGTTTACAGGGTGTGTGGGTTCTCTAACATTAACACACAGTGTTTACAGGGTGTGTGGGTTCTCTAACATTAACACACAGTGTTTACAGGGTGTGTGGGTTCTCTAACATTAACACACAGTGTTTACAGGGTGTGTGGGTTCTCTAACATTAACACACAGTGTTTACAGGGTGTGTGGGTTCTCTAACATTAACACACAGTGTTTACAGGGTGTGTGGGTTCTCTAACATTAACACACAGTGTTTACAGGGTGTGTGGGTTCTCTAACATTAACACACAGTGTTTACAGGGTGTGTGGGTTCTCTAACATTAACACACAGTGTTTACAGGGTGTGTGGGTTCTCTAACATTAACACACAGTGTTTACAGGGTGTGTGGGTTCTCTAACATTAACACACAGTGTTTACAGGGTGTGTGGGTTCTCTAACATTAACACACAGTGTTTACAGGGTGTGTGGGTTCTCTAACATTAACACACAGTGTTTACAGGGTGTGTGGGTTCTCTAACATTAACACAGTGTTTACAGGGTGTGTGGGTTCTCTAACATTAACACACAGTGTTTACAGGGTGTGTGGGTTCTCTAACATTAACACACAGTGTTTACAGGGTGTGTGGGTTCTCTAACATTAACACACAGTGTTTACAGGGTGTGTGGGTTCTCTAACATTAACACACAGTGTTTACAGGGTGTGTGGGTTCTCTAACATTAACACACAGTGTTTACAGGGTGTGTGGGTTCTCTAACATTAACACACAGTGTTTACAGGGTGTGTGGGTTCTCTAACATTAACACACAGTGTTTACAGGGTGTGTGGGTTCTCTAACATTAACACACAGTGTTTACAGGGTGTGTGGGTTCTCTAACATTAACACACAGTGTTTACAGGGTGTGTGGGTTCTCTAACATTAACACACAGTGTTTACAGGGTGTGTGGGTTCTCTAACATTAACACACAGTGTTTACAGGGTGTGTGGGTTCTCTAACATTAACACACATTGTTTACAGGGTGTGTGGGTTCTCTAACATTAACACACAGTGTTTACAGGGTGTGTGGGTTCTCTAACATTAACACACAGTGTTTACAGGGTGTGTGGGTTCTCTAACATTAACACACAGTGTTTACAGGGTGTGTGGGTTCTCTAACATTAACACACAGTGTTTACAGGGTGTGTGGGTTCTCTAACATTAACACACAGTGTTTACAGGGTGTGTGGGTTCTCTAACATTAACACACAGTGTTTACAGGGTGTGTGGGTTCTCTAACATTAACACACAGTGTTTACAGGGTGTGTGGTTCTCTAACATTAACACACAGTGTTTACAGGGTGTGTGGGTTCTCTAACATTAACACACAGTGTTTACAGGGTGTGTGGGTTCTCTAACATTAACACACAGTGTTTACAGGGTGTGTGGGTTCTCTAACATTAACACACAGTGTTTACAGGGTGTGTGGGTTCTCTAACATTAACACACAGTGTTTACAGGGTGTGTGGGTTCTCTAACATTAACACACAGTGTTTACAGGGTGTGTGGGTTCTCTAACATTAACACACAGTGTTTACAGGGTGTGTGGGTTCTCTAACATTAACACACAGTGTTTACAGGGTGTGTGGGTTCTCTAACATTAACACACAGTGTTTACAGGGTGTGTGGGTTCTCTAACATTAACACACAGTGTTTACAGGGTGTGTGGGTTCTCTAACATTAACACACAGTGTTTACAGGGTGTGTGGGTTCTCTAACATTAACACACAGTGTTTACAGGGTGTGTGGGTTCTCTAACATTAACACACAGTGTTTACAGGGTGTGTGGGTTCTCTAACATTAACACACAGTGTTTACAGGGTGTGTGGGTTCTCTAACATTAACACACAGTGTTTACAGGGTGTGTGGGTTCTCTAACATTAACACACAGTGTTTACAGGGTGTGTGGGTTCTCTAACATTAACACACAGTGTTTACAGGGTGTGTGGGTTCTCTAACATTAACACACAGTGTTTACAGGGTGTGTGGGTTCTCTAACATTAACACACAGTGTTTACAGGGTGTGTGGGTTCTCTAACATTAACACACAGTGTTTACAGGGTGTGTGGGTTCTCTAACATTAACACACAGTGTTTACAGGGTGTGTGGGTTCTCTAACATTAACACACAGTGTTTACAGGGTGTGTGGGTTCTCTAACATTAACACACAGTGTTTACAGGGTGTGTGGGTTCTCTAACATTAACACACAGTGTTTACAGGGTGTGTGGGTTCTCTAACATTAACACACAGTGTTTACAGGGTGTGTGGGTTCTCTAACATTAACACACAGTGTTTACAGGGTGTGTGGGTTCTCTAACATTAACACACAGTGTTTACAGGGTGTGTGGGTTCTCTAACATTAACACACAGTGTTTACAGGGTGTGTGGGTTCTCTAACATTAACACACAGTGTTTACAGGGTGTGTGGGTTCTCTAACATTAACACACAGTGTTTACAGGGTGTGTGGGTTCTCTAACATTAACACACAGTGTTTACAGGGTGTGTGGGTTCTCTAACATTAACACACAGTGTTTACAGGGTGTGTGGGTTCTCTAACATTAACACACAGTGTTTACAGGGTGTGTGGGTTCTCTAACATTAACACACAGTGTTTACAGGGTGTGTGGGTTCTCTAACATTAACACACAGTGTTTACAGGGTGTGTGGGTTCTCTAACATTAACACACAGTGTTTACAGGGTGTGTGGGTTCTCTAACATTAACACACAGTGTTTACAGGGTGTGTGGGTTCTCTAACATTAACACACAGTGTTTACAGGGTGTGTGGGTTCTCTAACATTAACACACAGTGTTTACAGGGTGTGTGGGTTCTCTAACATTAACACACAGTGTTTACAGGGTGTGTGGGTTCTCTAACATTAACACACAGTGTTTACAGGGTGTGTGGGTTCTCTAACATTAACACACAGTGTTTACAGGGTGTGTGGGTTCTCTAACATTAACACACAGTGTTTACAGGGTGTGTGGGTTCTCTAACATTAACACACAGTGTTTACAGGGTGTGTGGGTTCTCTAACATTAACACACAGTGTTTACAGGGTGTGTGGGTTCTCTAACATTAACACACAGTGTTTACAGGGTGTGTGGGTTCTCTAACATTAACACACAGTGTTTACAGGGTGTGTGGGTTCTCTAACATTAACACACAGTGTTTACAGGGTGTGTGGGTTCTCTAACATTAACACACAGTGTTTACAGGGTGTGTGGGTTCTCTAACATTAACACACAGTGTTTACAGGGTGTGTGGGTTCTCTAACATTAACACACAGTGTTTACAGGGTGTGTGGGTTCTCTAACATTAACACACAGTGTTTACAGGGTGTGTGGGTTCTCTAACATTAACACACAGTGTTTACAGGGTGTGTGGGTTCTCTAACATTAACACACAGTGTTTACAGGGTGTGTGGGTTCTCTAACATTAACACACAGTGTTTACAGGGTGTGTGGGTTCTCTAACATTAACACACAGTGTTTACAGGGTGTGTGGGTTCTCTAACATTAACACACAGTGTTTACAGGGTGTGTGGGTTCTCTAACATTAACACACAGTGTTTACAGGGTGTGTGGGTTCTCTAACATTAACACACAGTGTTTACAGGGTGTGTGGGTTCTCTAACATTAACACACAGTGTTTACAGGGTGTGTGGGTTCTCTAACATTAACACACAGTGTTTACAGGGTGTGTGGGTTCTCTAACATTAACACACAGTGTTTACAGGGTGTGTGGGTTCTCTAACATTAACACACAGTGTTTACAGGGTGTGTGGGTTCTCTAACATTAACACACAGTGTTTACAGGGTGTGTGGGTTCTCTAACATTAACACACAGTGTTTACAGGGTGTGTGGGTTCTCTAACATTAACACACAGTGTTTACAGGGTGTGTGGGTTCTCTAACATTAACACACAGTGTTTACAGGGTGTGTGGGTTCTCTAACATTAACACACAGTGTTTACAGGGTGTGTGGGTTCTCTAACATTAACACACAGTGTTTACAGGGTGTGTGGGTTCTCTAACATTAACACACAGTGTTTACAGGGTGTGTGGGTTCTCTAACATTAACACACAGTGTTTACAGGGTGTGTGGGTTCTCTAACATTAACACACAGTGTTTACAGGGTGTGTGGGTTCTCTAACATTAACACACAGTGTTTACAGGGTGTGTGGGTTCTCTAACATTAACACACAGTGTTTACAGGGTGTGTGGGTTCTCTAACATTAACACACAGTGTTTACAGGGTGTGTGGGTTCTCTAACATTAACACACAGTGTTTACAGGGTGTGTGGGTTCTCTAACATTAACACACAGTGTTTACAGGGTGTGTGGGTTCTCTAACATTAACACACAGTGTTTACAGGGTGTGTGGGTTCTCTAACATTAACACACAGTGTTTACAGGGTGTGTGGGTTCTCTAACATTAACACACAGTGTTTACAGGGTGTGTGGGTTCTCTAACATTAACACACAGTGTTTACAGGGTGTGTGGGTTCTCTAACATTAACACACAGTGTTTACAGGGTGTGTGGGTTCTCTAACATTAACACACAGTGTTTACAGGGTGTGTGGGTTCTCTAACATTAACACACAGTGTTTACAGGGTGTGTGGGTTCTCTAACATTAACACACAGTGTTTACAGGGTGTGTGGGTTCTCTAACATTAACACACAGTGTTTACAGGGTGTGTGGGTTCTCTAACATTAACACACAGTGTTTACAGGGTGTGTGGGTTCTCTAACATTAACACACAGTGTTTACAGGGTGTGTGGGTTCTCTAACATTAACACACAGTGTTTACAGGGTGTGTGGGTTCTCTAACATTAACACACAGTGTTTACAGGGTGTGTGGGTTCTCTAACATTAACACACAGTGTTTACAGGGTGTGTGGGTTCTCTAACATTAACACACAGTGTTTACAGGGTGTGTGGGTTCTCTAACATTAACACACAGTGTTTACAGGGTGTGTGGGTTCTCTAACATTAACACACAGTGTTTACAGGGTGTGTGGGTTCTCTAACATTAACACACAGTGTTTACAGGGTGTGTGGGTTCTCTAACATTAACACACAGTGTTTACAGGGTGTGTGGGTTCTCTAACATTAACACACAGTGTTTACAGGGTGTGTGGGTTCTCTAACATTAACACACAGTGTTTACAGGGTGTGTGGGTTCTCTAACATTAACACACAGTGTTTACAGGGTGTGTGGGTTCTCTAACATTAACACACAGTGTTTACAGGGTGTGTGGGTTCTCTAACATTAACACACAGTGTTTACAGGGTGTGTGGGTTCTCTAACATTAACACACAGTGTTTACAGGGTGTGTGGGTTCTCTAACATTAACACACAGTGTTTACAGGGTGTGTGGGTTCTCTAACATTAACACACAGTGTTTACAGGGTGTGTGGGTTCTCTAACATTAACACACAGTGTTTACAGGGTGTGTGGGTTCTCTAACATTAACACACAGTGTTTACAGGGTGTGTGGGTTCTCTAACATTAACACACAGTGTTTACAGGGTGTGTGGGTTCTCTAACATTAACACACAGTGTTTACAGGGTGTGTGGGTTCTCTAACATTAACACACAGTGTTTACAGGGTGTGTGGGTTCTCTAACATTAACACACAGTGTTTACAGGGTGTGTGGGTTCTCTAACATTAACACACAGTGTTTACAGGGTGTGTGGGTTCTCTAACATTAACACACAGTGTTTACAGGGTGTGTGGGTTCTCTAACATTAACACACAGTGTTTACAGGGTGTGTGGGTTCTCTAACATTAACACACAGTGTTTACAGGGTGTGTGGGTTCTCTAACATTAACACACAGTGTTTACAGGGTGTGTGGGTTCTCTAACATTAACACACAGTGTTTACAGGGTGTGTGGGTTCTCTAACATTAACACACAGTGTTTACAGGGTGTGTGGGTTCTCTAACATTAACACAGTGTTTACAGGGTGTGTGGGTTCTCTAACATTAACACACAGTGTTTACAGGGTGTGTGGGTTCTCTAACATTAACACACAGTGTTTACAGGGTGTGTGGGTTCTCTAACATTAACACACAGTGTTTACAGGGTGTGTGGGTTCTCTAACATTAACACACAGTGTTTACAGGGTGTGTGGGTTCTCTAACATTAACACACAGTGTTTACAGGGTGTGTGGGTTCTCTAACATTAACACACAGTGTTTACAGGGTGTGTGGGTTCTCTAACATTAACACACAGTGTTTACAGGGTGTGTGGGTTCTCTAACATTAACACACAGTGTTTACAGGGTGTGTGGGTTCTCTAACATTAACACACAGTGTTTACAGGGTGTGTGGGTTCTCTAACATTAACACACAGTGTTTACAGGGTGTGTGTGTCCTCTAACATTAACACACAGTGTTTACAGGGTGTGTGGGTTCTCTAACATTAACACACAGTGTTTACAGGGTGTGTGGGTTCTCTAACATTAACACACAGTGTTTACAGGGTGTGTGGGTTCTCTAACATTAACACACAGTGTTTACAGGGTGTGTGGGTTCTCTAACATTAACACACAGTGTTTACAGGGTGTGTGGGTTCTCTAACATTAACACACAGTGTTTACAGGGTGTGTGGGTTCTCTAACATTAACACACAGTGTTTACAGGGTGTGTGGGTTCTCTAACATTAACACACAGTGTTTACAGGGTGTGTGGGTTCTCTAACATTAACACACAGTGTTTACAGGGTGTGTGGGTTCTCTAACATTAACACACAGTGTTTACAGGGTGTGTGGGTTCTCTAACATTAACACACAGTGTTTACAGGGTGTGTGGGTTCTCTAACATTAACACACAGTGTTTACAGGGTGTGTGGGTTCTCTAACATTAACACACAGTGTTTACAGGGTGTGTGGGTTCTCTAACATTAACACACAGTGTTTACAGGGTGTGTGGGTTCTCTAACATTAACACACAGTGTTTACAGGGTGTGTGGGTTCTCTAACATTAACACACAGTGTTTACAGGGTGTGTGGGTTCTCTAACATTAACACACAGTGTTTACAGGGTGTGTGGGTTCTCTAACATTAACACACAGTGTTTACAGGGTGTGTGGGTTCTCTAACATTAACACACAGTGTTTACAGGGTGTGTGGGTTCTCTAACATTAACACACAGTGTTTACAGGGTGTGTGGGTTCTCTAACATTAACACACAGTGTTTACAGGGTGTGTGGGTTCTCTAACATTAACACACAGTGTTTACAGGGTGTGTGGGTTCTCTAACATTAACACACAGTGTTTACAGGGTGTGTGGGTTCTCTAACATTAACACACAGTGTTTACAGGGTGTGTGGGTTCTCTAACATTAACACACAGTGTTTACAGGGTGTGTGGGTTCTCTAACATTAACACACAGTGTTTACAGGGTGTGTGGGTTCTCTAACATTAACACACAGTGTTTACAGGGTGTGTGGGTTCTCTAACATTAACACACAGTGTTTACAGGGTGTGTGGGTTCTCTAACATTAACACACAGTGTTTACAGGGTGTGTGGGTTCTCTAACATTAACACACAGTGTTTACAGGGTGTGTGGGTTCTCTAACATTAACACACAGTGTTTACAGGGTGTGTGGGTTCTCTAACATTAACACACAGTGTTTACAGGGTGTGTGGGTTCTCTAACATTAACACACAGTGTTTACAGGGTGTGTGGGTTCTCTAACATTAACACACAGTGTTTACAGGGTGTGTGGGTTCTCTAACATTAACACACAGTGTTTACAGGGTGTGTGGGTTCTCTAACATTAACACACAGTGTTTACAGGGTGTGTGGGTTCTCTAACATTAACACACAGTGTTTACAGGGTGTGTGGGTTCTCTAACATTAACACACAGTGTTTAAAGGGTGTGTGGGTTCTCAAACATTAACACACAGTATTGACAGGGTGTGTGGGTTCTCTAACATTAACACACAGTGTGTACAGGGTGTGTGGTTCCATAACATTAACACACAGTGTTTACAGGGTGTGTGGGTTCTCTAACATTAACACACAGTGTTTACAGGGTGTGTGGGTTCTCTAACATTAACACACAGTGTTTACAGGGTGTGTGGGTTCTCTAACATTAACACACAGTGTTTACAGGGTGTGTGGGTTCTCTAACATTAACACACAGTGTTTACAGGGTGTGTGGGTTCTCTAACATTAACACACAGTGTTTACAGGGTGTGTGGGTTCTCTAACATTAACACACAGTGTTTACAGGGTGTGTGGGTTCTCTAACATTAACACACAGTGTTTACAGGGTGTGTGGGTTCTCTAACATTAACACACAGTGTTTACAGGGTGTGTGGGTTCTCTAACATTAACACACAGTGTTTACAGGGTGTGTGGTTCTCTAACATTAACACACAGTGTTTACAGGGTGTGTGGGTTCTCTAACATTAACACACAGTGTTTACAGGGTGTGTGGGTTCTCTAACATTAACACACAGTGTTTACAGGGTGTGTGGGTTCTCTAACATTAACACACAGTGTTTACAGGGTGTGTGGGTTCTCTAACATTAACACACAGTGTTTACAGGGTGTGTGGGTTCTCTAACATTAACACACAGTGTTTACAGGGTGTGTGGGTTCTCTAACATTAACACACAGTGTTTACAGGGTGTGTGGGTTCTCTAACATTAACACACAGTGTTTACAGGGTGTGTGGGTTCTCTAACATTAACACACAGTGTTTACAGGGTGTGTGGGTTCTCTAACATTAACACACAGTGTTTACAGGGTGTGTGGGTTCTCTAACATTAACACACAGTGTTTACAGGGTGTGTGGGTTCTCTAACATTAACACACAGTGTTTACAGGGTGTGTGGGTTCTCTAACATTAACACACAGTGTTTACAGGGTGTGTGGGTTCTCTAACATTAACACACAGTGTTTACAGGGTGTGTGGGTTCTCTAACATTAACACACAGTGTTTACAGGGTGTGTGGGTTCTCTAACATTAACACACAGTGTTTACAGGGTGTGTGGGTTCTCTAACATTAACACACAGTGTTTACAGGGTGTGTGGGTTCTCTAACATTAACACACAGTGTTTACAGGGTGTGTGGGTTCTCTAACATTAACACACAGTGTTTACAGGGTGTGTGGGTTCTCTAACATTAACACACAGTGTTTACAGGGTGTGTGGGTTCTCTAACATTAACACACAGTGTTTACAGGGTGTGTGGGTTCTCTAACATTAACACACAGTGTTTACAGGGTGTGTGGGTTCTCTAACATTAACACACAGTGTTTACAGGGTGTGTGGGTTCTCTAACATTAACACACAGTGTTTACAGGGTGTGTGGGTTCTCTAACATTAACACACAGTGTTTACAGGGTGTGTGGGTTCTCTAACATTAACACACAGTGTTTACAGGGTGTGTGGGTTCTCTAACATTAACACACAGTGTTTACAGGGTGTGTGGGTTCTCTAACATTAACACACAGTGTTTACAGGGTGTGTGGGTTCTCTAACATTAACACACAGTGTTTACAGGGTGTGTGGGTTCTCTAACATTAACACACAGTGTTTACAGGGTGTGTGGGTTCTCTAACATTAACACACAGTGTTTACAGGGTGTGTGGGTTCTCTAACATTAACACACAGTGTTTACAGGGTGTGTGGGTTCTCTAAAATTAACACACAGTGTTTACAGGGTGTGTGGTTCTCTAACATTAACACACAGTGTTTACAGGGAGTGTGGGTTCTCTAACATTAACACACAGTGTTTACAGGGTGTGTGGGTTCTCTAACATTAACACACAGTGTTTACAGGGTGTGTGGGTTCTCTAACATTAACACACAGTGTTTACAGGGTGTGTGGGTTCTCTAACATTAACACACAGTGTTTACAGGGTGTGTGGGTTCTCTAACATTAACACACAGTGTTTACAGGGTGTGTGGGTTCTCTAACATTAACACACAGTGTTTACAGGGTGTGTGGGTTCTCTAACATTAACACACAGTGTTTACAGGGTGTGTGGGTTCTCTAACATTAACACACAGTGTTTACAGGGTGTGTGGGTTCTCTAACATTAACACACAGTGTTTACAGGGTGTGTGGGTTCTCTAACATTAACACACAGTGTTTACAGGGTGTGTGGGTTCTCTAACATTAACACACAGTGTTTACAGGGTGTGTGGGTTCTCTAACATTAACACACAGTGTTTACAGGGTGTGTGGGTTCTCTAACATTAACACACAGTGTTTACAGGGTGTGTGGGTTCTCTAACATTAACACACAGTGTTTACAGGGTGTGTGGGTTCTCTAACATTAACACACAGTGTTTACAGGGTGTGTGGGTTCTCTAACATTAACACACAGTGTTTACAGGGTGTGTGGGTTCTCTAACATTAACACACAGTGTTTACAGGGTGTGTGGGTTCTCTAACATTAACACACAGTGTTTACAGGGTGTGTGGGTTCTCTAACATTAACACACAGTGTTTACAGGGTGTGTGGGTTCTCTAACATTAACACACAGTGTTTACAGGGTGTGTGGGTTCTCTAACATTAACACACAGTGTTTACAGGGTGTGTGGGTTCTCTAACATTAACACACAGTGTTTACAGGGTGTGTGGGTTCTCTAACATTAACACACAGTGTTTACAGGGTGTGTGGGTTCTCTAACATTAACACACAGTGTTTACAGGGTGTGTGGGTTCTCTAACATTAACACACAGTGTTTACAGGGTGTGTGGGTTCTCTAACATTAACACACAGTGTTTACAGGGCGTGTGTGGCTCTCTAACATTAACACACAGTGTTTACAGGGTGTGTGGGTTCTTTAACATTAACACACAGTGTTTACAGGGTGTGTGGTTCTCTAACATTAACACACAGTGTTTACAGGGTGTGTGGGTTCTCTAACATTAACACACAGTGTTTACAGGGTGTGTGGGTTCTCTAACATTAACACACAGTGTTTACAGGGTGTGTGGGTTCTCTAACATTAACACACAGTGTTTACAGGGTGTGTGGGTTCTCTAACATTAACACACAGTGTTTACAGGGTGTGTGGGTTCTCTAACATTAACACACAGTGTTTACAGGGTGTGTGGGTTCTCTAACATTAACACACAGTGTTTACAGGGTGTGTGGGTTCTCTAACATTAACACACAGTGTTTACAGGGTGTGTGGGTTCTCTAACATTAACACACAGTGTTTACAGGGTGTGTGGGTTCTCTAACATTAACACACAGTGTTTACAGGGTGTGTGGGTTCTCTAACATTAACACACAGTGTTTACAGGGTGTGTGGGTTCTCTAACATTAACACACAGTGTTTACAGGGTGTGTGGGTTCTCTAACATTAACACACAGTGTTTACAGGGTGTGTGGGTTCTCTAACATTAACACACAGTGTTTACAGGGTGTGTGGGTTCTCTAACATTAACACACAGTGTTTACAGGGTGTGTGGGTTCTCTAACATTAACACACAGTGTTTACAGGGTGTGTGGGTTCTCTAACATTAACACACAGTGTTTACAGGGTGTGTGGGTTCTCTAACATTAACACACAGTGTTTACAGGGTGTGTGGGTTCTCTAACATTAACACACAGTATTTACAGGGTGTGTGGGTTCTCTAACATTAACACACAGTGTTTACAGGGTGTGTGAGTTCTCTAACATTAACACACAGTGTTTACAGGGTGTGTGGGTTCTCTAACATTAACACACAGTGTTTACAGGGTGTGTGAGTTCTCTAACATTAACACACAGTGTTTACAGGGTGTGTGGGTTCTCTAACATTAACACACAGTGTTTACAGGGTGTGTGGGTTCTCTAACATTAACACACAGTGTTTACAGGGTGTGTGGGTTCTCTAACATTAACACACAGTGTTTACAGGGTGTGTGGGTTCTCTAACATTAACACACAGTGTTTACAGGGTGTGTGGTTCTCTAACATTAACACACAGTGTTTACAGGGTGTGTGGGTTCTCTAACATTAACACACAGTGTTTACAGGGTGTGTGGGTTCTCTAACATTAACACACAGTGTTTACAGGGTGTGTGGGTTCTCTAACATTAACACACAGTGTTTACAGGGTGTGTGGGTTCTCTAACATTAACACACAGTGTTTACAGGGTGTGTGGGTTCTCTAACATTAACACCAGTGTTTACAGGGTGTGTGGGTTCTCTAACATTAACACACAGTGTTTACAGGGTGTGTGGGTTCTCTAACATTAACACAGTGTTTACAGGGTGTGTGGGCTCTCTAACATTAACACACAGTGTTTACAGGGTGTGTGGGTTCTCTAACATTAACACACAGTGTTTACAAGTGTGTGGGTTCTCTAACATTAACACACAGTGTTTACAGGGTGTGTGGGTTCTCTAAAATTAACACACTGTTTATAGTGTGTGTGGTTCTCTAACATTAACACACAGTGTTTAGAGGGTGTGTGTGTTCTCTGTTATTAACACACAGTGTTTACAGGGTGTGTGGGTTCTCTAACATTAACACACAGTGTTTACAGGGTGTGTGGGTTCTCTAACATTAACACACAGTGTTTACAGGGTGTGTGGGTTCTCTAACATTAACACACAGTGTTTACAGGGTGTGTGGGTTCTCTAACATTAACACTCAGTGTTTACAGGAGTGTGGGTTCTCTAACATTAACACACAGTGTTTACAGGGTGTGTGGGTTCTCTAACATTAACACACAGTGTTTACAGGGTGTGTGGGTTCTCTAACATTAACACACAGTGTTTACAGGGTGTGTGGGTTCTCTAACATTAACACACAGTGTTTACAGGGTGTGTGGGTTCTCTAACATTAACACACAGTGTTTACAGGGTGTGTGGGTTCTCTAACATTAACACACAGTGTTTACAGGGTGTGTGGGTTCTCTAACATTAACACACAGTGTTTACAGGGTGTGTGGGTTCTCTAACATTAAAACAAAGTGTTTACAGGGTGTGTGGGTTCTCTAACATTAACACACAGTGTTTACAGGGTGTGTGGGTTCTCTAACATTAACACACAGTGTTTACAGGGTGTGTGGGTTCTCTAACATTAACACACAGTGTTTACAGGGTGTGTGGGTTCTCTAACATTAACATACAGTGTTTACAGGGTGTGTGGGTTCTCTAACATTAACACACAGTGTTTACAGGGTGTGTGGGTTCTCTAACATTAACACACAGTGTTTACAGGGTGTGTGGGTTCTCTAACATTAACACACAGTGTTTACAGGGTGTGTGGGTTCTCTAACATTAACACACAGTGTTTACAGGGTGTGTGGGTTCTCTAACATTAACACACAGTGTTTACAGGGTGTGTGGGTTCTCTAACATTAACACACAGTGTTTACAGGGTGTGTGGGTTCTCTAACATTAACACACAGTGTTTACAGGGTGTGTGGGTTCTCTAACATTAACACACAGTGTTTACAGGGTGTGTGGGTTCTCTAACATTAACACACAGTGTTTACAGGGTGTGTGGGTTCTCTAACATTAACACACAGTGTTTACAGGGTGTGTGGGTTCTCTAACATTAACACACAGTGTTTACAGGGTGTGTGGGTTCTCTAACATTAACACACAGTGTTTACAGGGTGTGTGGGTTCTCTAACATTAACACACAGTGTTTACAGGGTGTGTGGGTTCTCTAACATTAACACACAGTGTTTACAGGGTGTGTGGGTTCTCTAACATTAACACACAGTGTTTACAGGGTGTGTGGGTTCTCTAACATTAACACACAGTGTTTACAGGGTGTGTGGGTTCTCTAACATTAACACACAGTGTTTACAGGGTGTGTGGGTTCTCTAACATTAACACACAGTGTTTACAGGGTGTGTGGGTTCTCTAACATTAACACACAGTGTTTACAGGGTGTGTGGGTTCTCTAACATTAACACACAGTGTTTACAGGGTGTGTGGGTTCTCTAACATTAACACACAGTGTTTACAGGGTGTGTGGGTTCTCTAACATTAACACACAGTGTTTACAGGGTGTGTGGGTTCTCTAACATTAACACACAGTGTTTACAGGGTGTGTGGGTTCTCTAACATTAACACACAGTGTTTACAGGGTGTGTGGGTTCTCTAACATTAACACACAGTGTTTACAGGGTGTGTGGGTTCTCTAACATTAACACACAGTGTTTACAGGGTGTGTGGGTTCTCTAACATTAACACACAGTGTTTACAGGGTGTGTGGGTTCTCTAACATTAACACACAGTGTTTACAGGGTGTGTGGGTTCTCTAACATTAACACACAGTGTTTACAGGGTGTGTGGGTTCTCTAACATTAACACACAGTGTTTACAGGGTGTGTGGGTTCTCTAACATTAACACACAGTGTTTACAGGGTGTGTGGGTTCTCTAACATTAACACACAGTGTTTACAGGGTGTGTGGGTTCTCTAACATTAACACACAGTGTTTACAGGGTGTGTGGGTTCTCTAACATTAACACACAGTGTTTACAGGGTGTGTGGGTTCTCTAACATTAACACACAGTGTTTACAGGGTGTGTGGGTTCTCTAACATTAACACACAGTGTTTACAGGGTGTGTGGGTTCTCTAACATTAACACACAGTGTTTACAGGGTGTGTGGGTTCTCTAACATTAACACACAGTGTTTACAGGGTGTGTGGGTTCTCTAACATTAACACACAGTGTTTACAGGGTGTGTGGGTTCTCTAACATTAACACACAGTGTTTACAGGGTGTGTGGGTTCTCTAACATTAACACACAGTGTTTACAGGGTGTGTGGGTTCTCTAACATTAACACACAGTGTTTACAGGGTGTGTGGGTTCTCTAACATTAACACACAGTGTTTACAGGGTGTGTGGGTTCTCTAACATTAACACACAGTGTTTACAGGGTGTGTGGGTTCTCTAACATTAACACACAGTGTTTACAGGGTGTGTGGGTTCTCTAACATTAACACACAGTGTTTACAGGGTGTGTGGGTTCTCTAACATTAACACACAGTGTTTACAGGGTGTGTGGGTTCTCTAACATTAACACACAGTGTTTACAGGGTGTGTGGGTTCTCTAACATTAACACACAGTGTTTACAGGGTGTGTGGGTTCTCTAACATTAACACACAGTGTTTACAGGGTGTGTGGGTTCTCTAACATTAACACACAGTGTTTACAGGGTGTGTGGGTTCTCTAACATTAACACACAGTGTTTACAGGGTGTGTGGGTTCTCTAACATTAACACACAGTGTTTACAGGGTGTGTGGGTTCTCTAACATTAACACACAGTGTTTACAGGGTGTGTGGGTTCTCTAACATTAACACACAGTGTTTACAGGGTGTGTGGGTTCTCTAACATTAACACACAGTGTTTACAGGGTGTGTGGGTTCTCTAACATTAACACACAGTGTTTACAGGGTGTGTGGTTCTCTAACATTAACACACAGTGTTTACAGGGTGTGTGGGTTCTCTAACATTAACACACAGTGTTTACAGGGTGTGTGGGTTCTCTAACATTAACACACAGTGTTTACAGGGTGTGTGGGTTCTCTAACATTAACACACAGTGTTTACAGGGTGTGTGGGTTCTCTAACATTAACACACAGTGTTTACAGGGTGTGTGGGTTCTCTAACATTAACACACAGTGTTTACAGGGTGTGTGGGTTCTCTAACATTAACACACAGTGTTTACAGGGTGTGTGGGTTCTCTAACATTAACACACAGTGTTTACAGGGTGTGTGGGTTCTCTAACATTAACACACAGTGTTTACAGGGTGTGTGGGTTCTCTAACATTAACACACAGTGTTTACAGGGTGTGTGGGTTCTCTAACATTAACACACAGTGTTTACAGGGTGTGTGGGTTCTCTAACATTAACACACAGTGTTTACAGGGTGTGTGGGTTCTCTAACATTAACACACAGTGTTTACAGGGTGTGTGGGTTCTCTAACATTAACACACAGTGTTTACAGGGTGTGTGGGTTCTCTAACATTAACACACAGTGTTTACAGGGTGTGTGGGTTCTCTAACATTAACACACAGTGTTTACAGGGTGTGTGGGTTCTCTAACATTAACACACAGTGTTTACAGGGTGTGTGGGTTCTCTAACATTAACACACAGTGTTTACAGGGTGTGTGGGTTCTCTAACATTAACACACAGTGTTTACAGGGTGTGTGGGTTCTCTAACATTAACACACAGTGTTTACAGGGTGTGTGGGTTCTCTAACATTAACACACAGTGTTTACAGGGTGTGTGGGTTCTCTAACATTAACACACAGTGTTTACAGGGTGTGTGGGTTCTCTAACATTAACACACAGTGTTTACAGGGTGTGTGGGTTCTCTAACATTAACACACAGTGTTTACAGGGTGTGTGGGTTCTCTAACATTAACACACAGTGTTTACAGGGTGTGTGGGTTCTCTAACATTAACACACAGTGTTTACAGGGTGTGTGGGTTCTCTAACATTAACACACAGTGTTTACAGGGTGTGTGGGTTCTCTAACATTAACACACAGTGTTTACAGGGTGTGTGGGTTCTCTAACATTAACACACAGTGTTTACAGGGTGTGTGGGTTCTCTAACATTAACACACAGTGTTTACAGGGTGTGTGGGTTCTCTAACATTAACACACAGTGTTTACAGGGTGTGTGGGTTCTCTAACATTAACACACAGTGTTTACAGGGTGTGTGGGTTCTCTAACATTAACACACAGTGTTTACAGGGTGTGTGGGTTCTCTAACATTAACACACAGTGTTTACAGGGTGTGTGGGTTCTCTAACATTAACACACAGTGTTTACAGGGTGTGTGGTTCTCTAACATTAACACACAGTGTTTACAGGGTGTGTGGGTTCTCTAACATTAACACACAGTGTTTACAGGGTGTGTGGGTTCTCTAACATTAACACACAGTGTTTACAGGGTGTGTGGGTTCTCTAACATTAACACACAGTGTTTACAGGGTGTGTGGGTTCTCTAACATTAACACACAGTGTTTACAGGGTGTGTGGGTTCTCTAACATTAACACACAGTGTTTACAGGGTGTGTGGGTTCTCTAACATTAACACACAGTGTTTACAGGGTGTGTGGGTTCTCTAACATTAACACACAGTGTTTACAGGGTGTGTGGGTTCTCTAACATTAACACACAGTGTTTACAGGGTGTGTGGGTTCTCTAACATTAACACACAGTGTTTACAGGGTGTGTGGGTTCTCTAACATTAACACACAGTGTTTACAGGGTGTGTGGGTTCTCTAACATTAACACACAGTGTTTACAGGGTGTGTGGGTTCTCTAACATTAACACACAGTGTTTACAGGGTGTGTGGGTTCTCTAACATTAACACACAGTGTTTACAGGGTGTGTGGGTTCTCTAACATTAACACACAGTGTTTACAGGGTGTGTGGGTTCTCTAACATTAACACACAGTGTTTACAGGGTGTGTGGGTTCTCTAACATTAACACACAGTGTTTACAGGGTGTGTGGGTTCTCTAACATTAACACACAGTGTTTACAGGGTGTGTGGGTTCTCTAACATTAACACACAGTGTTTACAGGGTGTGTGGGTTCTCTAACATTAACACACAGTGTTTACAGGGTGTGTGGGTTCTCTAACATTAACACACAGTGTTTACAGGGTGTGTGGGTTCTCTAACATTAACACACAGTGTTTACAGGGTGTGTGGGTTCTCTAACATTAACACACAGTGTTTACAGGGTGTGTGGGTTCTCTAACATTAACACACAGTGTTTACAGGGTGTGTGGGTTCTCTAACATTAACACACAGTGTTTACAGGGTGTGTGGGTTCTCTAACATTAACACACAGTGTTTACAGGGTGTGTGGGTTCTCTAACATTAACACACAGTGTTTACAGGGTGTGTGGGTTCTCTAACATTAACACACAGTGTTTACAGGGTGTGTGGGTTCTCTAACATTAACACACAGTGTTTACAGGGTGTGTGGGTTCTCTAACATTAACACACAGTGTTTACAGGGTGTGTGGGTTCTCTAACATTAACACACAGTGTTTACAGGGTGTGTGGGTTCTCTAACATTAACACACAGTGTTTACAGGGTGTGTGGGTTCTCTAACATTAACACACAGTGTTTACAGGGTGTGTGGGTTCTCTAACATTAACACACAGTGTTTACAGGGTGTGTGGGTTCTCTAACATTAACACACAGTGTTTACAGGGTGTGTGGGTTCTCTAACATTAACACACAGTGTTTACAGGGTGTGTGGGTTCTCTAACATTAACACACAGTGTTTACAGGGTGTGTGGGTTCTCTAACATTAACACACAGTGTTTACAGGGTGTGTGGGTTCTCTAACATTAACACACAGTGTTTACAGGGTGTGTGGGTTCTCTAACATTAACACACAGTGTTTACAGGGTGTGTGGGTTCTCTAACATTAACACACAGTGTTTACAGGGTGTGTGGGTTCTCTAACATTAACACACAGTGTTTACAGGGTGTGTGGGTTCTCTAACATTAACACACAGTGTTTACAGGGTGTGTGGGTTCTCTAACATTAACACACAGTGTTTACAGGGTGTGTGGGTTCTCTAACATTAACACACAGTGTTTACAGGGTGTGTGGGTTCTCTAACATTAACACACAGTGTTTACAGGGTGTGTGGGTTCTCTAACATTAACACACAGTGTTTACAGGGTGTGTGGGTTCTCTAACATTAACACACAGTGTTTACAGGGTGTGTGGGTTCTCTAACATTAACACACAGTGTTTACAGGGTGTGTGGGTTCTCTAACATTAACACACAGTGTTTACAGGGTGTGTGGGTTCTCTAACATTAACACACAGTGTTTACAGGGTGTGTGGGTTCTCTAACATTAACACACAGTGTTTACAGGGTGTGTGGGTTCTCTAACATTAACACACAGTGTTTACAGGGTGTGTGGGTTCTCTAACATTAACACACAGTGTTTACAGGGTGTGTGGGTTCTCTAACATTAACACACAGTGTTTACAGGGTGTGTGGGTTCTCTAACATTAACACACAGTGTTTACAGGGTGTGTGGGTTCTCTAACATTAACACACAGTGTTTACAGGGTGTGTGGGTTCTCTAACATTAACACACAGTGTTTACAGGGTGTGTGGGTTCTCTAACATTAACACACAGTGTTTACAGGGTGTGTGGGTTCTCTAACATTAACACACAGTGTTTACAGGGTGTGTGGGTTCTCTAACATTAACACACAGTGTTTACAGGGTGTGTGGGTTCTCTAACATTAACACACAGTGTTTACAGGGTGTGTGGGTTCTCTAACATTAACACACAGTGTTTACAGGGTGTGTGGGTTCTCTAACATTAACACACAGTGTTTACAGGGTGTGTGGGTTCTCTAACATTAACACACAGTGTTTACAGGGTGTGTGGGTTCTCTAACATTAACACACAGTGTTTACAGGGTGTGTGGGTTCTCTAACATTAACACACAGTGTTTACAGGGTGTGTGGGTTCTCTAACATTAACACACAGTGTTTACAGGGTGTGTGGGTTCTCTAACATTAACACACAGTGTTTACAGGGTGTGTGGGTTCTCTAACATTAACACACAGTGTTTACAGGGTGTGTGGGTTCTCTAACATTAACACACAGTGTTTACAGGGTGTGTGGGTTCTCTAACATTAACACACAGTGTTTACAGGGTGTGTGGGTTCTCTAACATTAACACACAGTGTTTACAGGGTGTGTGGGTTCTCTAACATTAACACACAGTGTTTACAGGGTGTGTGGGTTCTCTAACATTAACACACAGTGTTTACAGGGTGTGTGGGTTCTCTAACATTAACACACAGTGTTTACAGGGTGTGTGGGTTCTCTAACATTAACACACAGTGTTTACAGGGTGTGTGGGTTCTCTAACATTAACACACAGTGTTTACAGGGTGTGTGGGTTCTCTAACATTAACACACAGTGTTTACAGGGTGTGTGGGTTCTCTAACATTAACACACAGTGTTTACAGGGTGTGTGGGTTCTCTAACATTAACACACAGTGTTTACAGGGTGTGTGGGTTCTCTAACATTAACACACAGTGTTTACAGGGTGTGTGGGTTCTCTAACATTAACACACAGTGTTTACAGGGTGTGTGGGTTCTCTAACATTAACACACAGTGTTTACAGGGTGTGTGGGTTCTCTAACATTAACACACAGTGTTTACAGGGTGTGTGGGTTCTCTAACATTAACACACAGTGTTTACAGGGTGTGTGGGTTCTCTAACATTAACACACAGTGTTTACAGTGTGTGTGGGTTCTCTAACATTAACACACAGTGTTTACAGGGTGTGTGGGTTCTCTAACATTAACACACAGTGTTTACAGGGTGTGTGGGTTCTCTAACATTAACACACAGTGTTTACAGGGTGTGTGGGTTCTCTAAAATTAACAAACAGTGTTTACAGGGTGTGTGGGTTCCCTAACATTAACACACAGTGTTTACAGGGTGTGTGGGTTCTCTAACATTAACACGCAGTGATCACAGGGTGTGTGAACTCTCTAACATTAACACACAGTGTTTACAGGGTGTGTGAGTTCTCTGACATGAACACAGTGTTTACAGTGTGTGTGTGTTCTCTAACATTAACACACAGTGTTTACAGGGTGTGTGGGATCTCTAACATTAACACACAGTGTTTACAGGGTGTGGGAGCTCTCGAACATTAACACACAGTGTTTACAGGGTGTGTGGGTTCTCTAACATTAACACACAGTGTTTACAGGGTGTGTGGGTTCTCTAACATTAACACACAGTGTTTACAGGGTGTGTGGGTTCTCTAACATTAACACACAGTGTTTACAGGGTGTGTGGGTTCTCTAACATTAACACGCAGTGTTTACAGGGTGTGTGGGTTCTCTAAAATTAACACACGGTGTTAACAGGGTGTTTGGGTTCTCTGACATTAACACTGTTTGCAGCGTGTGTGGGTTCTCTAACATTAACACACAGTGTTTACAGGGTGTGTGGGTTCTCTAACATTAACACACAGTGTTTACAGTGTGTGTGGGTTCTCTAACATTAACACACAGTGTTTACAGGGTGTGTGGGTTCTCTAACATTAATACACAGTGTTTACAGGGTGTGTGTGTTCTCTAACATTAACACACAGTGTTTACAGTGTGTGTGAGCGCTCTAACATTAACACACAGTGTTTACAGGGTGTGTGGGTTCTCTAACATTAACACACAGTGTTTACAGGGTGTGTGGGTTCTCTAAAATTAACACACAGTGTTAACAGGGTGTTGTGGTTCTCTGACATTAACACTGTTTGCAGGGTGTGTGGGTTCTCTAACATTAACACACAGTGTTTACAGGGTGTGTGGGTTCTCTAACATTAACACACAGTGTTTACAGGGTGTGTGGGTTCTCTAACATTAACACACAGTGTTTACAGTGTGTTTGGGTTCTCTAACATTAATACACAGTGTTTACAGGGTGTGTGTGTTCTCTAACATTAACACACAGTGTTTACAGGGTGTGTGGGTTCTCTAACATTAACACACCTTGTTTACAGGGTGTGTGGGTTCTCTAAAATTAACAAACAGTGTTTACAGGGTGTGTGGGTTCCCTAACATTAACACACAGTGTTTACAGGGTGTGTGGGTTCTCTAACATTAACACGCAGTGATCACAGGGTGTGTGAACTCTCTAACATTAACACACAGTGTTTACAGGGTGTGTGAGTTCTCTGACATTAACACAGTGTTTACAGTGTGTGTGGTTCTCTAACATTAACACACAGTGTTTACAGGGTGTGTGGGTTCTCTAACATTAACACACAGTGTTTACAGGGTGTGTGGGTTCTCTAACATTAACACACAGTGTTTACAGGGTGTGTGGGTTCTCTAACATTAACACACAGTGTTTACAGGGTGTGTGGGCTCTCTAAAATTT